>NC_065957.1:7550000-7850000 GCF_021464435.1 Cataglyphis hispanica
GATTATTATTATTATTTTTTTTTTTTTCTTTCATTTATTTCTATCTCGCGCGGCACTAGCCATTGATCAATACGCGCCACGCTGCTACTAATACATATAAATAATATGCGGCTCTAGAGCAATAAACAATTAAGCAATAATATTCGCGTAGCGCACACAACGAAAATCGGCAATATTGCGCGCCAATCGCGCGATTCACTCGCATATGTATATCTCGTATAACGTCCTTTTGTTGTTTCATTTCTACCTTCTTGCAGCATTTCGTCATTATTCATCATTCGTTTTATATCGTACTCTTTACTCTGCGCTTTTATTTTTTTTGTATATCGAAAGTATCATTACTTTATATAGTCATTATATTATTCGATTAGTCGATTATTTGTCGATTCGATTATTAGTCGATCAAGCGTAATTATTTGTATTTATTATTGACGGGTTGTGTCAAGATATTGAAATGTGTGAGAATATATTAACAAATATAAAAAATGTACACAATTCCTAGAGATGTGCGAAAAGTTACCAGTTTTTAAGTATTTTGCATTATCTCAGATTTGTGATTCGAGCCATTTTGTTGCCATTGTGATGCTCTTACATCATAGACATATAATATCTTGACAAGCTGTCATATATTACTGACATACATTAATATTAACATTATTACTATTATTAATTTATTATTATTTCATTATTTTTATTATTATTTATTATAGTAGCATTATTATTATTATTATTATTATTAATATTATTATTATTATTATTATTATTATTATTATTATTATGCTAGTACAACGATTCGATACAACGATCGATATCCATATGTTACAAGCATAAAAAGCTAAAACATGTGCAATTTCCATTTTGATTTGTAAGTGGAAAACGCCAGCATTCCATGCGATAAGCTACTTTACTTAAGGTAGTATCTCGCGTATATAGTTGCTAGTCAATACACTTAAACTTCCGAATCATGGTAATATATTGCATATGCATATAGCATATATTTATATAAATATATATTATACTACATAAACACAGAACGTCCCCTCGCGCTGGAGGCAGATCTTGAAGCAATTCTTGACTTTTTTTTCTTTTTACTAAAAAGAAAAGAAAAATGAGACAGCTGATTCGAGCAATATCTAAGGTAGCCACTTATTATTTCATTCTACAGAAATTTCTCACTACGTGTATATATGGGTCTGTCTAGTTTTAATTTTAAAATTTATTATTCTTTTTCATCAATTTTATTACCTCTTTCAATAATGCAATTATTACGAACACAATCACGCCATAATTCATGGCATTTTGCAATTACAAAAATCTTTATATTTTGCAGATTATATACTATCCAACTAATTATATAAATTAATTTATATATTGAATTGATATTCAAATTCGAATAGTTTGTAATAATAAACCGCCGGTCGTGGGACATCCTGTATATAGTCATAATTCTTAGCTCGAGCGTGTATAGAGACAGAGTGCTCGTCAGACTTAAATGCCATTATGAAAAAAGAAATCCGAGAGCTTTAAAAGGGAGCTACGATCGAAAGGGAGCATATCCACTTGTTTTCGCGCGTAGAAATCGAACAACTATAAAGCGCCGATTAAAAAAGAGCAAGTCAGTGACTATAGTCGTGATTAGCGGACGGGCGAGGGTTCGTTGTGGGAATTGCGCCGGTTCGTTAGACAGTCATCTAGTCAATTTCTTTCCTCGTTACACGAATGATCGTTATTCGATAAAAGAAGCAAAGTCACGCCCGGGCTGCCGGGAAAACTTATTCCCGACGATTTATTTTTTTAACCCATTTTAAGAATAGCGATTATATATGACTATAGAAAAATGTGAAATTTGTAGAGAGAGAGAGAGAGAGAGAGAGAGAGAGAGAGAGAGAGACAATTAAAGAATTTATTAAAATTACAAATACCTTCCTTCTCCTCGCCCTTTTCAAGACAACCAATGAATGACCGCTGTATAATTTTAATCTATAATTATAAAAAAGAAGAAAAAGAAGTTTTCCTATCGATCAATTCCAATTATAAAATCTTTCTCTTACTGTCACTATTTTCTGCACAGTATTAAATATTAATTTGACAATATTAGCAGCGTTATTACATTTAAATTTGAAAAATGACATAAATGACATATTAAATCAGAATATTAAATCTTTCTATGATATCAAGCTATCATCTTTTACAAGACGATCCAAAAAGAATCGTCATACTTTGCGAATTTTTTCTTTCGGGAATACATGTCATTGCCTTAAATGCCAGCAACAGGGCGTCTACTCCTATAGCGAATTTCTCGAGCCTCGCCGATAGCGTTTAGAGTCGAGGAACCCTTCTCGATTCAAGCTCAACCATGTTATCGTAAAATCGATGTTACTTAGAGGTGCTCAAAGAAGTGTGTACAAAACGACAGAAAAATATAGATAAACCGCATTAAATGGGACGGTATATTTATTGATAACGAGAGAGAAGCGAATATATTTAGCGCATTAGGGGCTCTTATATCGGGCATAGAAGAGGAAAATAAATTGCGTCTCTCGTAACCGATGCTGCATGTACATAATCCCAATCTTACTCTTGCACTTCTTAATCGCAGGATTATAGTGATACATATAAGATGTAAGCTCTCTTCTATACCGCTATACTATACTATATATCGAGACATACACGCGATTGATCGCGGGAAGAGCTCCTCTCTTAAAAGCACACCATTGATGCGCGCGAATATACATGATACTCTTTCATTTTTTAGGCAAAATAAAATTAATAATTTTTGTTGATTAACATTGTATGACGGGCATCATTTATCGGTTTACAAGATAATTTTGATTTTCAAAATTTCCCATGTGCTGAAATTGATTTCTCTCATTATTATTATTATTGATATTATATATATATATATATATATATATATATATATATATATATATATATGAGATATTTTATTGATTTGGATAAGATATTAAATAAAAAAGATAAAATTTTTTTTGCCTTAAGTTTCGTTAATCAGATTTATTGGTCAATGGCGATCGCGCGCAAAAGCTCAAGACATTCTTATCGCTATCGTCACGGTGTGATATGAGTAATTCATGAAAATCGCAGGCATCGTTGCATAACACGAGAGACCACCTAAAATTATATTTATATACTATATATATTATGCATATAATAAAATATACATTTAAATAAAACGTAACGATAATATATTAGCAGTCCACGTACTAATTAATCTAATCGCCTGATATCGTCTCTAATAATTAGGGCATCGTTACGAAGTAATAGTTGAGCGAGGAATAAAATGAATAGAAAGCTCTTCCCGCGATCAAAACTTCAATTCTCCCCTTTCGTACTTTCCGCTTCGATCTTGGAAACTCCTAAGGAAAGCCCTTTCACGTGGCGTGCTCGACAACAACAAGTCGAGGTCAGAATCAATGTCGAAATGCACACTCTTCGTGACACACGATAAACAGCTTCTACTAACAAGACTATGAGGTGCGTGTGAGCGGGTACTTTTGCGCGATTAACGCGATCAACGGGGGTTACTTCTACGCATATACGCATATTACGCATGCAAATATATACGCGTAATGACGCAGCATACACACACGTACACGAACACGCATATACATACGCAGTAATCCTCTCTCCTCACAAACACTACTAAAAGTTCTTCTACTATTTCGGATGTTCTATCTTGCTCCTTCGTGTTTTTGAGATTGGGAAAAATTTCGGTTATATCGTCGTTCTAATCAATAAATTCACCGGTAAAAATGGCCGTTCGTTCGCTTTGGCAGGTTTCGATCTGCGGGTCCCCCGATGTGTTTAATTACGCGTGTCTCTCAATCCGACGGCGATGGAAATTGTATTTTTTTTTTTATCAAACTGATATCAAACCGCCGTTTAATTTCGCCGTATAATATGAATTAAAGTAAATCTGACCGCCGGCCTCAACGTAAAACTCAACGTTGTTTTTAATTCACTTCCACATGGGGGCGAATTCGCGCCCGTGTCATTTTATTTTAATCTACCTTTGATTTAACTTTAATTTAGCCCGCACATACAGGTCGACCGTCATTTCGCTCCAATTTATCTTTGATTTAATTGCAATATCCGACCGCGCCGCGCGCGCTTGACCGTCGTTTTATGTTTCAATTTATTTTTTATTTAATTGTGATTTCCGTTCGCGCCGTTATTCCGTTTTAATTCGCAAGCGGCGTCCAAATTCCTTTTATCACGCCGTTGTATAACGGTGCGTTTTCGCGCGTGCGGAAAACGCAAAAATCGAATTAGAATTTGCATTCAAAGTTGCAAAAATCGCACATGACGGATCACGCCTGTAACAACTGATCAAATATATAAAAGGATGCAAGGGCAAATCGGAATATGTAATGAAAAATTCTTTGCCCCCTTCGGGAGAGTCGCTAATGTCGGTGCGAACAGGTTTTTAATCCGGAAAGAAGAATGCAATTCGCGCACACGTCGATTCGATTTGCCTACTGCATTTATGACAATTGCATCGCCGCTGATCGATACGCCGCGTCCACAAATACAATCCGTGCTAATTGGTGGCGACGACTTGTGTAATTTTCCGAAAACGCGCGACACCCGAACGTAGATACACGCATAATATACACAGATGGAAATTTGCCAAAAGCGCGAAAATCTTTACGGGGCGCGACACGAAACGCAACAACTCTATCTTTTTCCATAACTGGCCGAGATTCTTCTGTGGACTTGGAATTTCAATCTCGGCGCGCGCGACGCGACAAGATTTCTCCTCTCGGGTAAGATAAACTGTGTTAGACACAGACCAGATAAACGATGCGCCACGCATTTCGTAATTCCTTCCAGCGAAAGCCTTGACAATTTTTTAAATCGTTTGCTAGTTGCTTTAGGCATAAGTGAAAAGAAAAGAATAAAAGAAAAATGATTAAGAAAAAAAACGAAATGGAGAGGTGGTATAAAAGATGATCTCTGCGACAGACTGTAATTTTTGCGATATCGTAGATCGATCGAAAACGCAAAGTGAGTTTAATTAGACGCCTGTCGATGTTCGACTTGCTGCGCGAATAGACCAAAGTCGTTAATTACAAAAAGAATCGGTTGTGCCGGTGTTAATTGCTTGGATAAATAAACTCCATTTAATTATTATAGTGATTTATGATTGAAAAAAAAATTGTCTACACCAAAGATTATTTCTTAATAAAATTGACTTTCAAACTGGCAGACTATTGAACAGCCTGTGTTGAAATTTGCATGTCGAAAACGGTAATCGTAAAATCCAGACGAGAGATGTGATCGAGCTCCTCAAAGGAGGAATCAAATATTTCATACGAATAGCACAAATATTATAGTTATGGTGACCAAACTATTTAAAGTATGCAAATTCGAGTAATAGAGCTTATTGGATTTATATTTCAAAAATTCTCCTCCATTTTTTCTTTAAATATATATGGATGTATTTGGAGCACAAGCAGGCATTGCGTTAAATCATTAATTAATGTTTCATACTGTAACGAAAGGATAAGCATTCGACTGTATTAATCGCTTCACGATTATTTGCAAAAATTTTGCTGCCGCGTTGGAATATATTAAAGCATTAATACATGCTATATAATTTACATCGTAATATTATTATCATCTATCAGTGTCACTATTATATGATTATCATTTACGTTTGATTACGTTTTGACATTTCACAAGATTGCATATGATCGGACAGGATTGAATAGCAAGGGATATAGATCTAACGATTTTAGCAAAATATGCTAACATCGAGGTCCAATTTATAATCCGTGATAGGGATGCTTACATTAATACGATATCAAAATATTATTACCGTGCTTTCTTCAATACTTTGCGACATAATATCATTTGTGATAATAAAAATTTGCAACAAAATTATATTAACGTAAAAATTGATATAATGTAAAAATTAATGCGTAGAATAATTAACATAATAATAGCTACTACACGTAGCATTTTATCAGCTATTATACGTAATATTATTAAAGAATGATATTAAATATTCAAAAATTGAAGTTTATGCAGATCTTTATATTTTTCTGTTTGAAAATATAATAACAATTATTTATCTTATAAAAATATTCAGCATTAGAGCGATAGTATGATAGTACTGTCAGAGTATATCGTAAGCATCCTTAAACAGACGATAGTATCAGTTTCGCGTTGTACATGGAGTTTTAAAAAATCCCAAAGGTACCTTAGATTCTTCTCCAATAATAAGATGCGCTTAACAGCACGACACTTAGAGATCAATGTGTTCAAAACCTAGTTGTAACGTTAAATACACACCAAATATACCAGACTCTATTACTGATAGAGTCAAAAACGAGTCAATAACTTAGTCAACCTTTATCGAATCACAAGAGAATCTTAAAAATTGAGAAGCTTCTTACATTTTATGTAAATTGTCAAACTATATCTGGAAGTGGCTCAAAAAATCGTAGCGAACGTTGCGATGAAAATTCTGTGTGTGTACGCGTATATGAATTAAATTGTTATTTTTACAAATCAGTTTTTCGAAAGGGCTCAAGAGTGCTTGGTGAAAATCGAGAAATCGACTCTTACTCCGCTTTTATTATTCAGCAATCCGTCAATTAATGTCGGACGCGCGAAAATACATTTCTGCGGAAATAACTCACGATGAATTATCGTCGATGGATATCCCGTATTCCAATAATAAATTCCACATAGAAGCGACATGTCTCTCATCTATAAGTACAGAAAAAGAAACTAAACCGGATTATTCAGATATGTCATATAAACCGTTATCATATATGTATATATATATATGAATGATTACACGTCAGAACAGAATATGGAGGATTGCGCAAGCTTCTCCGCTGATTATATGCTCATTATGACACTTCCGGTACACAGCGCGTTGCAAGTGGAGAAATGTCGATGGAGAAGATTTGGCTTTTTTCACGCGGGGAGTGAAAGCGTGTGAAGCGCCGGGAAAAATCGAAAGTCGAGAAGCGCGATAATTAAACCGCCGATTAATCACCATTTCTGTACATCAAACGAATACAAAACGAGAAACATTTGTATCGCATACGGAGCTTTACTACAAGAGGAGTGCGTTTCACGACGCGCAATACATAATAATCTAGTAAGTATATTGCAATACTTACGTTAACATATGTACATACACACATACATACATGTATTTATACATACATATATATATATATATATATATATATATATATATTATATATGTATATATACATATATGTATGTATGCATATACATATATTACAGAATCATGTACACACGAATATACATCATGCAATAGCATACATACACATACACATATACATATATTAAGACAACTCTCTCTCGAGTAAAATAATATCGTTATATTAATATCGTTATTATTAACATCGGTTTTAACCTTGCGTCCCACGTTTTATTTTTACCATAAAGAATATGTATATAAATATATATATATATATATATATATATATATATATATATATATATATAAGCGATACACACAACAATGTCACGAGTATTAGAACGTAGCGGATATAAAGGAATATTTAAATGCGAAACCAGCACTCTTAAAGCATATTATATAAGCGCAGCAGGATAAAGTAAAATATTATAAATAATGTTATACTGGCGAGAGCTGGGTCCCCAGTCGGGCCAATATTCGATAAATATCGGCGTGAAAGTCTCAATCAAATTCACTTTTTCTTCAATAGATACGACATACATCGTATTTATACGATCAAGCGGCCCCGGCGTCCGTTTCTACATACTTCATTCGTTTTATTCCTGTAGACGTGTCGCAAATGTCAAAACAGCTCTTGTTCCGTGCTTAAACCTTTCCAAGTTTCGTTCATTGATCGTATGTGCAATTGCTATTACTTGCACGATATTTTGTGTAACATGCATGTAAAAGGTAACAATTCTCTTATTGAATTTCTCGCTACAAGCTTTCCTTTTATATCATTACGTACGATAAATTCCCATTTATTGATCATTCAAAAAAAAAAAAAAATTGTATGAATTAAACTGGAAATTATGCTAAAAAAGTTTATTACTTTGTTAGACAAATTTAATATGTTAATCTCTCCTTTATATTTTTTATTTATATTTAATTTTTGTTGCTAAAATGACAAAAATATATTAGAGTAAAAATGTATCTATTGTAATTTATCGACGTTCATGGTATAGTGATATATAGCATTAAGAAAAATTGCAGCTATATTTCTCAGACATAGTAGTAGCATTCAATAAAGAATAAATGAAATATCATTGTTATATCGATGTCAACGTTTGATTGAATATCGACAAGTTGAATGCGAATTTCACGTGTAATATCATTTGCTGAGGTCATTAATATAAACAAGTCATGATTTAAAGAACGTCAAAATTAATATTTCAATATTTTTCTAATATTTCAAATATTTTTAATATTTACAAAATATTAGAAATATTTCTAATATTTCTAATATTTTGATACTAAATTGATGGTAAATTTTTCAAAAAATTTTAGAAACTAGGAAAGGTTGTGCGCGAACATGGAAAACAATTAATCGATAAATGCCAGAGTAAGTTTTTGTCGGATGCGAAATAATAAAACACGTAGAAAATGGAAACATCTTTTACGGTGAGTTAAGCTCACCGAAAGTGCATTCGTTAAATCCAGCACTCCGTATCGAGAGAAAACTTTAAGTAGATAATGGACGCTTAAGCCGATCCAAGTTTTGTACACCCGGAAACTGTGAAGTATTTAACAAAGTTTTCGGAGTTCTTTATTTCGTTAAAAAAAAAAAAAAAGAGTAAAGAATATATTTTCCTAGCTCCCGAACGATTCGATCGTTTTAATTACGGCGACGAACACTAAATAAACTTTTAACCGGATGGATCGAGAGGAGGTTTTATTTATCGCGAAAGTTTTAAATTAATAAAAGCGACGGAAAGAACATACACCATACCGAGCGAATCGCTTAATCTTAACTCAAGAGCAATAACGAAATCGATGGAATTATAATTAGTCGAAAATAGCGACGGATATACTTCGCGTCGCGACTATACTTGTTGATAGCGAGTATAGTGCCAGGTCAATAATAATAAATATTTGATAATGTCTCGGCTGTTTTTTCGAATCTCCCCTCCCGATGAATCATGCCGATGAGAAATGCAGAATATCCTTTTGATATTTTAGAGCGAGTAATTGAGAAACTTAACACGATTCATCTCGTATCTCTAGTAGAGGAGAGCGACCGTTAACGATCGCGCTCGAGAATCAGGGCAAAGCAATACTCCATCTAGCATAATTTTACGTGTAATGTCCAAGCGAATGTACAAATATTTCAGCCAATCCAAGCGCGGATTTTCGATGTTCAGCTATCTCGGATTACTTTCGCGATATTCATGATGATTCACAATTAATTCGACGGTGCGAGGATAGTAGAAAACGTCATCATCCGTCAATCATTGAAAAATGGATCGATATATCCAAAAATATCAAACTGATGAAACAATATAATAATTTTCAAAAATATATTTATGTACACGTGATAAAAGAAATAATCAGGAGGGAAAGATCTTTTACGATTTACGAAAAGTAAATTGTAAAATCTCTCGATGATTTTTACTAGTATATTTACTAGTATCCTATAGCGCTTATAAAGCTAGCATAAATTTCTGAGAATATGATTTAATAAAATTTTATATAAAGAAGAAATGAATTTGATGAAAAAAAACGACGCGCCGTGGAATTATTGTGTAATTATGTGCAAATTTTTCATTGTTTTTATAAAAAACGTGGCGAATACGATCGAGAAGATCGAGATCGAAAGACGGACAAGAGAAAAGCAGAATCGCTCAAGAATGTAAACGCGAGTCAATATCGAGTCAATAAAATCTTAGCGACATAAAATCTCTATCGATTACAATAGTGATATTAAGTACAAAGGAAGCGAAAATAGCGAGACCGATTCGCGCAAACGAACCAGCTTCGAAGTAGCTTCCGATCTCGATCGATTCGCGCGCCCGTCTCATATAAGAGAAGAGAAGAGAAGAGAATAAATAAATAAATAAATAAAAATAAATAAATAAAAGGAAAAGCGCATTATATTGGCGCGCCGCGTATTTTTGGGATGCCTTAAAGCGAAAGCCGAAATTCGAGCTCGGTTTCGAAAATGTCCGGGGATGATCGGAACGTTAATGTTGTATTTAGGTGGTTAATAAAAGGCCGGTTCCTTGGAAATTGTGAGATGATCACTTTTCGTACTTCGTGTCGTGGAAATGTCTTCTACACCTGTCGTCGTTTACTGTGCTATCCACTTTGTCTGTTAATGCTATAACTAACACGCGTGTCTTTGTTGTGTATGTGTGTGTGTGTGTGCCTGTGCGCGTGTGTCTGTGTTCTAAATAACGGCTGTTGGTTGTCCGGAAAGCGCATAATTAAGGACGATCTGTCGTTGAAATTATACGCGTTCGTACGCGAGGTAACGCACTTACGATCGATAATGAACAGCCTTTCAATTCACTTTGAAAATCACCATCAAACGGATAGAATAAATAAACGACCGGATCGATAGTCTAATTGTGTACGCGTGTATATCAAAGGGAATTACAATATACTTGTAATTGAGTTATCTCGCGTGAGACGCGATCAGAATTCGTGTTCTATCATATTAAAGCCCGGTTCCGCAACCGTATCGAAGCGCGGATTTGCAAAGAGAATTAATCGCGCCTTAAAAGTTTTTTAACGTCGAATTCAACGAATTCAATATACCTTTTTGTAAATATTAATTAATTTACATTTGTTCGAGAATTTAGTTTAACATTGCTCTTTTTTTCCGCTAGTAATTTTTTGATATTCGAAATATGCCGTATAAACGAGTATCGTTATCGTCATTTTCGCTAGACGGTGTAGCAATGAACTTAGCAATAAATATTTGCAAACGGAAGACAAATATATTTTGAATGCTCGGGGCCGGGCTTTTTCAATCTATTGCAATGTAACTTTATCGATGCGAGTCTTTCCTTCCCTTTTTCATCTTCTCGACGCTCTTTTCCTGTATTACGCTGGAAGCTCAAAGTCCATGTTAATCCAATTAAATGTGATTTTAAATCGTTAGTGATAAGAAACAGGAAGGAGATACAACGATAAAACGAAAGCAACAAATTCTAGAGTGAGATTGTTCCCCGCATGAAGGATACAGAAGAGTGAGATAGAGAGAGAGAGAGAAAATGAGAATGAGAGAAAAAGAGAGAAAGTGAGAATGACAGAGTGAAAGAGAGGAAAGAGAAACAGAAAAAAAGTGCCTATACGCCAGTAAATTATTGTTTAGCGTGTTTAATTCGTTTCATGCAGAGTACGGGCAGTGTCAATTACAGGTTTGAAGGAACTGAATGACAATGGTGAGACAAAAGCAATAACACGGCTCCCTAATGTAATAATACGGCAAATCTCATCGACGACTACGGTAATACGATTCTCAATTACGGTTTTATCATTGTCCCTTTGTTATTGAAAACCAATAATTACTGCTTGTCGAACGGCATGAACAAAAATTTTATCAAATAAGGAGGATGATCCCTGTGCGCCTAATGCGCTTTAATGTAAGTGAGATCCGTTTGATCAACCATTCTTTTATCATACTTCCTCAAAACATGATTTTGTAACATAAATATTTAGTAAAATCAACCACAAGATATATATATATTTATAATACAGGAAAAATTCTCGATTTCTGATATGTAATTTATTCTTTGCATATTAATGCAATTAAAGAATAAGAATTACGTAATTTGAAATCATAGAAAACCGATCAAAAATATTATTTACTTTTATTTACTTTTTCGTATTTGTGCGTCTATCGCCTGATTAAAAAAAAAAGAAATAAAACGAATCCGGACGTAAACTGATCTAGATTCTTAGCGGGATCGTCCTCGTTAGCGAACGATAGCAAACAAAAACGGCCGCGACACTTTCAGGATGTATGTGATATAAGGTGAACCTTTTACCTTACCTATAACGCATATATAGATATTGATACTGTACGTATTGTGATAGAGCAAGTTGTCCGTATATAAATCCATAACAAAAAGTAAAAGAAAAAAAAATTAAAAAAATAAAATAAAACGAGAATTTGTCTCGTTTTGAGCGATCCTACATCCCTGTCCGCCCCTTCCCATCCCGAGTACGACTGATATTTACAGGATATTGTTCCAATTGGATGCTCCCAAGGAAGCCGGGGTATTCAAAAGCAATAACTTCGTAGACGGTCGCGCGTCCTCGATGAGGTGCGCGTCCGATATATAATATAATTATTAATTAAAGAAAACGAGAGAAAGAGACAGAGAAAATGTAAGAGAATGAGAGTACGAGAGAATGGGAAATAGATCAATAAATTTTTAATTCGCAATAGTCTAAGTCTATGCGATGACGTAACCGATCACAATTATTTATTATGTACACACGCTATGAACGATCGAATTAGTGGAAGTTATATGAAATGAAAGAAAGGCAACACGACGTAACAATAGATCGAACGTAAAATAGATCGCATAAGGAAAGCAGAATGAGAGCAACGCTTAAGTAAATGCTAAAGAAAACTTAGCGAAAAGGTATGATATTAAGAGGAAAAATAGAATTAAAAATAGCGTCGCATGAGAGAGAAAAAAGTGTGGTATTCTTTTGATTCGCGAAGAATGACGAAAATAAGACGCACACCTTTCATCAGAAATACGTGCGAGGCAAAAGTAAAAGATTGAAGCAGAAATTTATACGAGAAAGAAGAAAAAAGAGAGCAAATATTTGCCAGTGTATATGGAAGAATGTATGCGTGCGTGTGTGTGTGTGTGTGTGTGCGCCGCACACAGGTATCTATATTTTGTAGTTTTTACTTAAGAGTGCAGTACACACACGCAAAACACATAAAGTTAACTATATTTATAAAGATACGTTAACACGCGGTTATATTATCGACGAAATTAATTAAATTTAATAGAACAACGTCATCAAGTTAATCACGATTAATCGCGCGTACGCATGTATGCACGTGTGAGCGAGTAAGATATTAAGAGAAGAGAAAAAAAGAGAGAGAGAGAGAGAGAGAATGTATGTACTTCAATCGCTATTGTATAATGCGTTCGACAGGAAATCATAGATTGAGAATTACGACCATTATATACGGTTATCATTATATACAATGATAACGATGAACGAAATTATAATTATTATTACGATTATTATTATCACACTACTCCCACTCTATTATGATTACTTATATTACTTAGTAACGAGAAAAAAAACTACCAATAAAATATACCTTGCATGATTACGTAGGGCTATACTGCCGCCGAAGCAATACAAAGAGCAATATAGAGTTAAAGCGAGCGTAATTAACGGCGTAAAAAGGTACTAAAAAGGTAAATTATATTATACCGATAATGCAAAAAAAAAAAAAAATAATTCGTAGATAATACATACACATATTGTCTACACTGTGCATGCGACATATATACTCGGCGCACACGGAGAAAGACACACACACACACACACACGCACACATATACATACACATACACATACATACGCGGTATTTATACAATCCGATACATAACATAGATACATGGAAACACACATATACACGCATAACACAGACATTATATATGGCCCTTAACTTATTCTGACCGTAGTGCTAATTGTATTTAGCATTTACGTAGATGACACTAATTGCCTAGAGATCGACCAGCCTGGCTGGCATTAATTATTGCCGATTGAGACTACTTTCGACGGGAATAACACGTCGACGCGTTTAGCACGTAGAAAGCGACGATAATAAACATTCCAGACGATTGTATTTCGCCTCCGAGGTAGTGATATAGAGTAGATTGCTAATGTATTTCACTCGGTGCCTGTGACAGCTGGAATCGCTATTTATGCTTATCAAGGATTTCTTTTTCATTAAAATTGAAGGAGTTGATAAAAAAAAAAAAAAAAGGGAAAAAAGAACATACAGCAAACTCGCGCTGTCTCGTTCAAATTTTCTTGTGCAAAACTTGAAATAAATTATCCGCTCGATTCTTAAGTGTCACAATTGCAGCATTGAATTAAATTCAATCGACATAGCACAATAGAAGAGCATTTTTGACTCTTTCGTAAAGTATGAAAATCACTTTTAATTAGACACATGTTATTGTTGCAATTGCAGATTTAATGAAGAGATATAAAGTATAGACAAGAATGACTAAGAAGAATTCTTGCAGTCCTTGTAACTTTGAATAAATCGGCATTAATCTCGATCTCTCATAGCTATAATTTAATTGACGCGAATGGACAGTAAATCGATAAAAGTCAGCATCTCGAGCTAAAGCTTCAATAACGGAAGTTCGAGATTATTTAGTTGTTTTAAGATTTTATTTACGCGTCAAATCTGCGCAAATCTTTAATTGCACGCTCCTCCGATTCAACGAAAGTTCATCGATCGTTCATCAAGAGTGCAAATGAACGTAAATGTCAGATTATGAATTATTCGACATGTCAATATTTAAGGCTCCGTTGTGAATCCGATCTTCGCCAAAGCGATATTTTCGTTCAATACTCCAACCAACGATTCGTATCTTATAATTAAACGTTAAACGTATCTATCTCATTTTGACTCCTATTTGTCACGCACGATAATCGTGATCGCAAACAATTACATTTAACGCTAAATGTAGGATATGAATCGTGAATCGTTATCATTACGGAGCAAATTATTTATGCGCATTAAATAGAATCGGTATGTACCAAATATCGAGGATCTTTGTCGATTGACCAAGCTGTTCATGGGTACCAGCTGGAACACGTAGTATTAGCATGGTGTGAAAAAAAAAAATGATAGTTGACGCTAGATGAATTAGCTTTAAGCTTTTTTCTCGCTAAGAGAGAACCTATTATTATAACGAATATTTACATACATTTGTATTATTTGTAAACTAGCGCTAATACAAAACTCCAATTGTGCATCGACAAGACGCGACATAAGATCTAAATCTAAAGATTCATCCCGCCTTTCTCCTCATCAATCTTCCTCTATCATTTCCCTCCCCCTACCCTTGCCCAAACTCTCTATAAACCCCGTTCTTTATCGTCTGGCTCGTGCTGTAACGGGCCTTCTTTTTTGTAAAAATAGTTTGATTTCTTCGTTCCGAGATCTCTGTAATCTTGCTCTATAACGTTTTGTCTATATATCTCTCTGTATATCGGGCCTTTTCTCCAATTGAAGAAGGAAAAAGAATAAATAAAAAAAAAAGAGGAAGAGACGAGAACAAGACCTTACCTATCCCGACATGCTTCTCATAGTGTTGGATGGTAACGTTACAAGACAAAAGGAAAAAAAAAAACGTTAATTGAGCATTGTTATCTATGTAATACAACATAGGATGTTTTGTATTATATTTTCATAATAAATAGAAACGTAGAAAAAGACGTATTAACCATACTCGTGTCATTTCTCACTTGACACCCTTCTATCATTCCAAATCCTTATTTTTTTTAGTTATATCTCTTATAAAATCTTTATTAAACACATAATGCTTGCGTTTATTTTAATAATCGATCCGAGAAGTTTGAGAACTATGATGAAATAGAAAATAATTATGTCGATATATTTATTAAAAAATGATTAATTATATTGAATAACAGTAAGACGCAACTTATTTTTATTTTAATAAAGTTCTAAAATAAAATCTAAATTTATAATTACTTGAATAGAATAGAATTTAATAATAAGTATATTTTTTAAGCTAGATATTTTACTTATATATTTACAAAATTATAAAACTTATCTTTATTTATTATTATAAAATTTTTCAACTCTAATTAATTAAATTAGAAAAAAGCAAGAAATAATATCTGAGAAGAATATAAGCTCAGAATATATTATTGCACTATGTGATTACTTTAATAATTAGCACATGATATAAATTGCCAAAAAGTAAATAATCTCTTGATAGTAATATGAAAAGCAACAGGAAACACGAGCGAGTTGGAAAAACCTGTTTTCATAATAACAGAGGAATTGTGATCAACTCTGAGGTGATAGTGAATACATACAACAACACAGGGAAAAACTTTCCAACGTATGCCAACGTTCGAAAGATATATATAATATATCAATTTTTCGACATATCAACTGTTATCAAACAAACAAAATATTAAAAGAGTCAGAGAGAAATTTTTTTTTAGAATATCATACGTAATCCTTTTTTTTTGCGTAGGAAGAGAAAAATGCCTTATGCCTATTATTGCCCGCCACCCGATATGGCGGGATGTGTGAAACTCGCATTCACTAAAAAAAAACTTCACCTTTCGCGGACCGCACTGTACCGAATCCTGCTCCCGCAGCACGACTTCCCGAGATTATAATGCATTACCTTACAGACTGCATTTCACCAATATTACCTTTACTTGCAGCCGCATATGCATAACAAATAACTAATGCAATGACAATGAAATAAACGCACTCGAATACACTGCATAATATAAAAAAGCACGAATTCCAAAATTTATATTTTTTTACACGATCCTTTATTTTGTGTCAATGAAATTGCACTTAACCACCACTCACTCACACAAACGACTCACTCGCAATTATCGCAACTGTGCCTTTCAGTTTTTAGCATTTCTTCGTTTTCCTATAGTTTTATGAAGCACGCGAAGCACAAACTGTAGCAAATGTGCATAATTCGCAGAAACAAACTCTATAGTATGTCCTACAGTATGCAATTGTGTTTCTCTTCTTTTTTAATTTGATTTATTTATATTCTTCCAAATATAAGTATTTTCTTGGTATATTAAATATTTGAGGCACTGTATTATCTAACGATACATCCACGATATATTTTCCCTTTCAATATTTTCCCCATTATTTTACATTAATTGTGTTTCTCCTATCGAGTTTGATTTATTTATATTCTTTCTAATATAAGAGTGTTTTCTTAGTGTATTATACGAAAAATATTTATTATTTCTCATATATTTACTTTTTAAATATTAAAATATTGAGAAAAAAATGCGCAAAATTTCTATTTAAATCATTGAATACATTCTATATGCGAATGTGAATGCAAATGTATTTAGTTAATGTGTAATTAATTATCAATTACCTAATGTATTTCATACATATTGTCTAGACACACATATCCTCTAGTTTGGACAAGAAGATAAAGATATCTCGGATTGCGAAACAAAATGAATCAAAATCTAAAGCAATCTGCAGAGGACCGCAGAAAAAAATTGAAGAACTGAAAAAATATAAACATATTATGCGATCATAATGAAGCGCGGATGCATATTAATCAAGAAAAAATTGAAGACGTGATCATTGGAAAAATTGCGGTTTTCAATTATAAAAAGAAAAAAATATGGAACATAGGGAGCGATTTTAATATTCGGATTTTGGAATACTTTTCCGACAACTTGAATGCAGTTATTTCGGCAGATTTAAAAAATATGTATAATTTAGATTTTTGAATTTAGTTGTAAGAAAAGAGAAAATATTTATTCAATTTTTCCTATGATTTATTATAGATATTATATAGATATTATATATAAGATATATTATAGATATTATATAGATATTAATCTTAAAACTCTTTTCATGAAAATTGTTTTATTTTACAATATGCAAATTAAACTATTTTATCTCTTATGTAAGGATATATATATATATTTTTTTTTTTATAGAAGAGCGACATTAGGTAATTGATAATTAATTACACATTAACTAAATACATTTGCATTCACATTCGCATATAGAATGTATTCAATGATTTAAATAGAAATTTTGCGCATTTTTTTCTCAATATTTTAATATTTAAAAAGTAAATATATGAGAAATAATAATAGAAAGGTAAAAAAGTAAATATATGGAAATAGATTATATCACGTTTCACTGACAGATTTTATAATATATATCCATTATCTATCCGCGAATTGTATTGCGTTCAAGCAAAAGCCGAAGGAAAGCTTTAAAGAAATAGAACTAGAGCAACATATTCTAGTTAGAACACATACATCGAGCTTGATGTTCAGGCACGTATCACTCGATATTCAGGCACGTATTATTGGTTCAAGCTCGAGTAGCTCCGCAAAATCTATAGAAGCGGTCACGTATCGGCTCTTTCATTATAAAGCTTCCATACCCTTTCGCGATGACTAACACGAGAGTAAGTACGCGGACGTGTTGAGCTCTGTTCGGCTTTTCTCTCAATCTGGAACAAATTTCGCGCATTTGCACATCGCTCTTTATAGACCGTTGCATCGTCGCTGCGCGTGACAATAAAAGAAAATTTTTATTAAATTCTAATTGTCTTATCGCAATTTCATATATGATAATGTTACGATGCAATGCGTAAGTATATACAAAGAATTGCAAAGCTATGGTATTTCTTTTTGTTTGTGAATTCTTGCGAAAACATGTAACCATGTTGCCTTTGAATACAAATTTTTCAAAAATTTTATTGTTTGCAAGAATTTCCATTTTATTTTGCTTATTAAATATTTCAATTATTAATTTTATTTTAAAATTTTTTTATAAAATTTTGTTAAAAATTTTAAAACAAAATTTATATAGAGAATATATTTATATATAATATTATTGTACTTATAAAATAATTTGAAATAAATTTTTTGCTTCAAGTTGCATCTTGAATAATACTTCTGAAATAAAAAATAATACTTCTGAATAATACTTCTAAAAATCTTTCGACCTTGCATATGCTACTTGTTCTGAATAACGCACGAAAGCAAGTTACACATTTGCATTTGGGAGACGTCTCGAAATTTATCACGGCTGATAAAAACGGCAAACAAGTAAATACAAATCGTATTGTTGATGAACTGAGGCGGCGCCGCTTGTGATTATGTACACAAACACGATAAAGAATTACTAAATAATACAGTACGACACAATGATACAAATGAACCATTTTAAGTAACAGTTGCCGATTATTTAAAATATTAAAAATACCTATGTGTGACGCAAACTGCAAATTACTGCATTTTAATGTGACGGTATTTAACGCAATTTTAAATCATATTTTTATTTTTTATTCCTATTTATTGAATACATGTAACTTTTTATTAAAATTTAGAATGGAAATTTATTAAAAGAAAAGAATTTGATTAAATTATATCAGGATGTATATTAGTATAATCTACCAAGTTGTACATTTATTTGTCTTTGTGATTGTATCTGACAATGGAAATAAAAAACAAGTCAATTAACGCTTAAATGGATCGAGAGAAACGTTCGTTCGTTAAATACGAGGTCAAGCACAATCGTGTATGCGCGTGTGTTTTATGTCTCTTTGAATTATCTCCTTTATTGAATATATCATGTGTCGAATGCGTTTCGATCATTCGCAGTCTGAGGGGAAAATTGACGAGAAGAATTTACATCGCCGCGGACAAGAAGAAGCGTGTAAAGTACAACAGTGCCATCCGACAATCGTGTTCGTAAATAATACTTGCGCCCGAAAGATTAAGATAGAATAGAAAGGATTCCGAGCGCTAGTTTTATTGCTAACGCCCTAAAGTGATACAGCAGTATTATCGTGAGGAACAGTAACAAGAGAGATTACCAGCTCCAAGTCGCTATAAATAATATAGTGTTCATCTACGGACGATGCGACAGCGACGGCACAATGGGAATTTCCAAGAACAAGTCAATCAGTGCGGAAAATCTGGTACGTAATGTTCAAAAGAGAAAATTAAATTTTTATGTAAAAAGAGAACTACTTATATTCCTCTTTCCCTTAAAAAAAAAAATATATATTTCTCAGATAACGTGATTATGTAGATACCCGCACCTCGAGAAATTAGAGGAATACAAGTATTCATATGTTTCCTACAGACAGCGGTGAATGTGGCCTTCTGCTTTTAAGCCGTATTTATCGATTACGTGTTTTATATCATTATGCAAGCTGAGAATTATACGGCTGCGTACAGCCCT
The DNA here is from genome assembly GCF_021464435.1 of Cataglyphis hispanica. Lineage (NCBI taxonomy): Eukaryota > Metazoa > Arthropoda > Insecta > Hymenoptera > Formicidae > Cataglyphis > Cataglyphis hispanica. The sequence goes on from NC_065957.1 coordinate 7,569,998, forward strand.
AAATCTGGCTCAAGTACATACATAGATTTAGATTCTCTCTACGTGCAATAGAGCGATCAAACATGCGGAATGTTTGCGATCGTCGTTTGCATTATTTCAACATCAACAGTACAACTATCAAATTGATCGTTTGCTCTTCTAGAACCTGATATCGGAGAACGAAATTTAGTTCAAGTATACGCAAACTGTACGAATTTAACATAACAAGTTCACGCACGCGTGTCATGAGTTAAAAATTCATAGCATGTATCAAATCTGTGAAATTTTATCTCTGATTTTTGCCTTGATTTTTGTTTGATTGATGTCCTTTCTATTCATAAATATATATATATATAAAAAGAAATTAAATTTGTTTTAAATTCAACGTAACTGTTTGTATTTGCGTTACAATCAATAGCGCCTCGTATTATCAAATCATATTTTTCTGTTTCAGCTGAGATCCAACTTGACAAGCGGAGAAGGTACGTTTTGCTTAATACGTTTCACCATGACATAGATATTAAGAATATTTACTCGTTGATTAATTGCCGTAATATATCTCGAGAATAATGCACGTAAAAAAAACAAAAAGTTTTTTTTTTATTAGGTGCTTATAAACGCTCTCATTTTTCGATTTATTATACATAAATTTTTTACACCAATGTTTGAATATGGTTAAAGCTCAGAAAAATTTAATAGTTTAAATTATTTGTTACATAATATATTCCTCTTTATCATCACCAACATCATCAACAGTTTAATGCATGTGATACAATTTGAAAAATACAAGAATATTGACATCTCCAAAAATCGAATGACGAGATATAGAAAAAGTATTCGGTACGTAGATATTATTATTATACATATCAATATTTAAGAAAGCCGATAATGGAGGATGATTACAAACTAAAGAGGCAGCTAAATATTACTGGATGTTCTTTCGAAAGCACATGAAAAATTAGTGGGGAGAAGAGAATAATCGTCTACATAATTATTTTGAGTATCCGACGACAATACTATACGTTGATTCGAGTTGTAAAAAAGAATTAGGTAGGAGTAGCCACGCAATATGAACAGGAAAGAGAAGATTATGTCAAATGATTTCAAGTACACAATTTACCTTCAAATAATAAAAAAAAAATTCAAGAATAATCAGCCATTATATATATATATATATATATATATATACACACTCTAGAAAAGACACCATCAGAAACGTGCTCCGATATAGTGTATTCAATATATCATGTGCACCTTGAAATGCTGCGTCCCGATTTCGTGGCGATCACTTGCGCGTCTCTCTCTCTCGTCGCATATCGGTGCGTTTGCCCTCGTGATTTCCCAAGATCAAGAGAAATCTGACCGAAGTACTGTTCCTCACAGAAACGCCTCCGTTACTGATTAGAGCCAATAAACTCAACGGTAAACTCGAGCTGACGCGATCGGATGAATTCCCTCGAGATTACGCAGGAGTAGAATTTTGGTGGGCGACGAGACCGGCAGTGCCTATCGACTAAGATCGACTCGTTAGTGCGTAATCAGAAACAGAAACGAGCCGGTAAACCGCGATTTACACGAAAACAAATTTCTTTTCGGGCAACAATAGAGAATTTCTATTATCGATACGCACTTTTTCTTATTTTCTTTTCTTACTCCGATTTATTGCGCAACGATACTTTTGGTTCTGACACTTTCTCTTCAGAATCGGATAAGAAGAACGTTCGTTATTATTGTCAAACTATATAGGTAGAAAAGGAAATTATTTTAATTTTCTTCTTACATAACAGTGACAATCAATACAATAAAAAAGCTTTCAATATTAAATAGATTAAGATTAATTGAAATAAATTGTGTGCTATTATATAATCAATGAAACATCCTAATTATAAAAATATTTTTAATATCTATTGGTGTACGAATGTGTATTTAAAATTATTTATTGTTTATGAATGTTTTACTCCAATTATATAGGGAGTGTTAATTTTTCACGCACGCGCATTGATTTATGATAACACGATGATTGAGGAGAATTGATGACGAGTAATGACTCGACGTAATATCTCAATCGATCCTTGCCACTTCATTTCATATAAATACACACGTAATTTGACAGCAGATGGATTCAGAAACACCGAGTTCAGAGACACACAAAACTCGTACGTTATCATCGACATCAACGTGACCGGATTGCGTTAGTAGTGCACGAGACTGACAAAAGTGCGCGTCTGTAGTTTCCGCGTGATTTGCTCTCTCGCAACATGCGATATATGATGATATATCGCTTCAGAGAGAATGGTATAGGCCACGGCGCGATTGTGAAACTTTTTCGTCATATAGCGCACATGTGAACTGTGGCGGATAGTGAACTGCGTATTGCATTATGCGTTCGTTTATCGCCGCGTGCACTTGCTGTCCGCGAAACCACGCGAGCGTTTAATTAATTATCGAATCGACGGTGGTTGGCGAGTAAAATCGAGTTCAGCTAACCGGATCTCTGTAATTCGACTAACATCGCACCTGTTCCCCGCGAAAGATATGCTAATGTTTAGTGCTTTTTTATTCAATAATTATTATAGTGAATAATATATATTAATCGCATGTTTGTTACGTAAGTTTGCGACGATCAACGATTATTAAATCGACGTGGGACAATTCCTAATAATACTTTAAAAGTGTTTTTCTACATCTTAAAAAAAGATATTGATTCTCAATCTATTTTATTTTATAAGAAATTATCATTTAATTGTTTCTTAATTTTTTAATTTTATTGCTGAATATATTTGCATTTTATAACATTTCAAAAATAACAATATACTTTGTTTATTACAATTTTGAAAGGAATTGTTATATATCGTAGTAGCTAAATCTTAAAAAAATAGAGCTATCAACGCGCATATAAAAAATTCTTAATTAAAAAAAATATAGAAAAATATGTAAACTCGTGTTATTTTTCTTTCTCTCTAACAATTCATATTGTCTAAATATAAAAAAAAAAGGAAAAGAAAGAAAGAACTCAAAATTTCACTAATCTTTTGAAATTCAACCGATATAATAAATTAAAAGCGTGGCTTATATATAAACTGTATCTATTTTCTCATTCGGCGCGTGCGTTATGTTTACTAAAATAATTTTTCTAACTTTTACTGTGTACATACATTTTAATTGATGTCTGTGGAGATATTTGACACTAAACGTCTTGTTTCCCGATCATGATTTATCTCAAAGACAATTTATCTCTTAGCGGAGCTCGGCTAAACCCAGTAAGTAATGTAAAGTCTCGAATGTAAACTGTATTATGTCGCGTATATTATCTTCATTAAAAAATTATCTACATTGAAAATATTGAATCGGGATATCGGCCGATTGCACGACAGTAAAACTGGATAGTACCGACCAGTGGCGCGTACAAACGCACGTTTAGTTATCAGATCTACTTAGCTCGTGAAAGTTCAGTTATCACACCACGAGTAGATAGAATCGCGAATAATCGACTTTCGAGACACCTCAAGATACATTTTTGTAATGTCAACAGGTAGCTTGTAATCAAATTATTAATAATTGTATTGATGCCATTGCGATAATAAATGTAATCAATTAGTCGCGCTATTGAATAAATCAATGAGAAAGCGAACGTAATCTTATGCTCACATCTTACAGTTTATCTATTGCGTTAGCTAATAGCTTTTTGCGTAACTTTTATTAATCCTTAAAAGATTATTGGCGCTTATTTGAGTTTATAAATGAACTTTAAATTATATTAAAATTTATTGTTTTTTTTTTTTATTTCACATAACGGCAAATGCTTTTCTCAAAATTAAAAAAAAAAAAATGATAGATTTTTAGCAGAATAAACTTTCCGATATATATGTGTATTTATTATATATAAAATTTTATTTATGTTATAATCATAAATCAAATTTTCCAAAATAATGACTGTAAACATTTACCAATATAACATATGACAACGAAAATAACAATGAAAATGTTCTGTTTAATCAATTAATTAATTTGGCCAAAACTATGGAAGAAAAGAGTTTGATATTTTTTTCACATTATGAGAATAGTTTCTATAGAGTTTTTAATTTAATTGCTACTTGTTTGCAGAAGAGCACTGGAGCGACGATATGTCGACTACTCCAGAATTGACAGTCAGACGGCCGGTCTATCAGCAGGACGAGCTTAATCACTTGTGTAAATATGTGAAGCCCAAGAGAATCTGTAAGTGTCATAAACTACTCGAGCGCGGATAGAGATAGCTTTCATTTTATTTATTTTTTTTTTTTATACTGTTCTCCTGCCTTTTACCTTGACTCGCGTGTATTTTCTCGAAAAATCACTTCTTGAATTTATTCGAAACATTAACCGCTATTATTAGTAAAACCGGTTTAAGTTGTCAAATAGCAATTGACAAAGAACGCAATAAAATTCTTGAAAGGTCACTGCTTCTCTAAAAATTAGGCAGCGTTATATTTATGCAAGAAAAAATTAAAATGTCATGGGTTTAATGAAAATAATCCCTATTATTATTGTAAACTACGCAACATATTTTTCAATAATGACTCATTTAAAAAATATTAAATAAAACTTTTTAAGTTTGTTTTATAAATTACTAACAAATTCTTTCTCTTCGTCTCTACATTATTGAATACTTTGTATGATAATATAATATGTATATATATATTTAAAAAATAATTCAGTAAAATATTCAGTTATTATTTAATTAATCATACAAATTTTTGGATTTTTTAGTTAGCAATGAAATGTCAAGACGATGCAAAAGTATCAAGCCAATTACGTTTTTAAAGAAATCTATACCTCTAATCGACTGGCTTTCTTCATACGATTGGAAAAACAATATTTTGGGAGATATTGTTGCCGGAATTACTGTTGCTGTAATGCATATTCCACAAGGTATGTTGCACTAAATACGATAGATTTTAAACGATAATATATAATAAATTGGTGGGAGGGCTGGAAGATTTAATCTGATAGGAAATTCAAGTATCCAAACAATCTTTCAACGCTTATAAGGCTCGTTTCATTATATTACAAATTTTCAATCGTGAAGTTAATTAATTGTACAAACTAATAATCACTGATTGAGCGTTCGTAAAGGATAATCACGTTTCGAGAAAAGAAGGATCATTCCACTATGTCGTTTCGAGTCTTATCGCATTAATGCTACATACGTGTTAATTAATTTATTTTGTCATCACCATATATAAGTTTATGTGAAATATTTAACTCTTTCTAGATAGATTCATATTGAACTTTCTGTTTCTCGCATTTCTGATTGATTAAACAAATTAATAAACAAATCAACTATGATAACGGTTTTCTCTATTATCTAAATTATTCGATTAGACGATCTGTATATTTCATGCTCTATTGTCGATATTATTCTTATAGGTATGGCGTATGCGATTTTGGGCAACGTTCCGCCGATTGTTGGTATATATATGGCTTTTTTCCCGGTCCTGGTATATTTTTTTCTTGGCACATCCAGACACAACTCTATGGGTAGATATATTATAAATTTTATTAAAAAAAAAACTAAAGACCATTATATAAACAAACACTGTTCACATTAAAATGATTTAATCCAGAAGCCAACAAAATTATTTAAATTAATGCAAACCTTCTAGTCAATGTTTATTCAGAAATTACATTTGGCTGCTGCTTAATTCAGAGTGCCCCATAATTAAGTAGGATTGCCGCTTCTATGTTAATTAAGGTACATTCGCGCTCGTCTGCATGATGACTGGAAAAGTCGTTACCACATACAGTACCAGTGCAATTTCGGTAAATAGCACGTCAGTGGGAAACGGTACCTTAATTTCCGACGTAAGCCATCAATATTCGCCAGTGGAGGTTGCAACCACTGTCACATTCATGGTTGCCATTATACAGGTAAATGCGTTATACGTATTCTAAATCCAATACTGTTTATGTTATCTATAAAGATTACGATTTCTCTTTGTGCTTCTAACTTTTTTTTTTTGCTACATCTTTCCTCTCGATTATGCCATTTTAAATTATCTATTCTGTCATACTTAATCTCAACAAGCGCAAATCTCAATAATCCTTATATCAAATTTAATTTAATTAAATCAAAAAGATAATAAATAATTTTTAAAAAATATGTAATTAAAAGATAGAATCCTCCCCTCTTTTAATTTTGATAAAGAATATATTTCTCTTCTTTTCTCTAATATGTTGAAACGCTTCCAAATTTTTGCGACTTCTCGTGTTGTATAATACATTTCGCATACTTGCGTTTCTCAAAAATTAATTAATTTTATCCACCAATCCTGCTATTTTTAAATTTTTAATTAAAAATAAAAAATTTTAAATTAATTTGAATTTGAATTTTTTTCCCCTGTCTTTAAAGAATCCAAGAGAAGAAATTATTTTGTTTCGGTTGGCTCATTTTAATTACTTCATTCTCATAATTGGTGGTATATTTCTGCATTTCGCTCCCTTGACCTCTCTCGCGCATCACTCAAAATATTTCGTCTAGTTAGGGATGTACGTGCTGCGTTTGGGCATAATCTCGTCTCTCCTCGCGGACAGCCTCGTAAGTGGTTTCACGACTGCAGCGGCGATTCACGTGTTTACATCGCAAATAAGGGATCTCTTCGGGCTGAGCAACCTGCCACGACGCAGGGGTGCGTTCAAGCTTATTCTCGTGAGTACAGTAACAGCTAAGTTTTGTTTGGCAAACATTAGTCGAGTCTTCTCTCTAACTGGGACGCGCATGCCGCTACTAATACACTTTTGCGTTTACGTTTCTCCTTTCTTTTCTTTTTTTGCTTTTCGTCGTCAAACATATAAGGTTTGCACTCGTCAAACATTTAAGCAATCATGGTGAACACTTCCTGTAGACATTTCCATGTAATCAAGTTGTAATTTAAACGCTAAGAGAATATTACGTATGTGTGTCAAGATTATATGAAGTTGCCAAAAGGTCAGGGTTAGCATTTAGAGCGCGGATCACGATATGTAATATCTCATTAACAGAACTATAAATAAAAATTATTTTAGGCAACGCACAAAAAAAAAAAATTAATAAAGATATAATTATATCAATAATTTCAAACAGTTGTTATGATAACGATTGATAACGCAATTATTATATAGATAACGAGAGAATACTCTATTGTAAGAAACCTAAAATGACACAAAGAAATGTATATTTTTTATTTTGTCAATTGCATTAATTTTCTTGAGAAAAAATCCTAAAGCGTCAAAATATATATATTTTTTTAAAAATAAAAGATGCGTGAGATTTCTACACAAATGATTTCCTGTTATGTGTTGTATATTTGTATCGTACACCTGTAGAAATATAAAACGCGAAGTAAGATAATACGTTTTTACACATTAACGACGCTTTCATTTCCACTTATTCCAAATATTTTCATTGTCACTTTTTATCAATTTTGTACAATTTCTGTTCTGATATATTGCGATTTCATCAAAATAAATTTTTGTTTCAGTAAAAAAGGACAATTTAATGTAGTACGAATGATTAATTTCATTTATCCATTTCTTTTTTTATATTAAAATTTTATGTTACTTTCTTCACGGTAAAAAACAATGAAATTGTACAAAATTTTAAAAAAATCTTTTTTCTATGAGACTTTGTGTACTTTTGTTATCGTTCCCCTCATTGATTTTTTTCAGACTTATGTAGATATTTTCAACAGTTTGAACGATGTCAATATAACCGCCATAATATTATCTTGCATCACTATTTTAGCACTTATCTTCAACAACGAAGTTCTTAAGGTTAGTAAGATACATAACTATGTTTTGAGTAGACAAATGTTAAATGTGTTCTATGTATTAAAAAGGCATCAATTCTTTTTTGCATTTTAAGAAGAAATAATTTGAATTTCAGCCAAGAGTCTCAAAATTATGTCCCTTCCCGATTCCTATAGAAATGCTTGCGGTAGTAATCGGTACTCTGGTATCGATGCAAATGAATCTGGCGGATACTTATAGCGTGATAACTGTCGGCGCTATACCGGTGGGGTAAATGTACTTTTTAAATCTTTGAATATTCGATCTCAATTTATCTTTCACAGCTTTTAATAAAAAATTGTAATAATGTCATTTTCACGACAATAACAAAAATAATTTTCTTAACATTTCATAAATTTTTATGATAAAAGCATATATTTTTTAAAAAACACATCACACACGAGAAAGCTGTGAAAGTAAACTGATAAAATAAACTTCAAATTGTTATAATGTCAAGATTTTTAGATTACCAGTCCCATCAATGCCACCGTTATCGCTTATACCTCACATCTTAGTGGATAGTTTCGTGATTACCATGGTCGCTTACACAATATCGATGTCTATGGCGTTGATTTTCGCGCAAAAAATGGGTTATGAGATTGATTCTAATCAAGAATTAGTAGCGCAGGTAAGCATTAAAAATATCGCAATATTTATAGTATCATTTTTAGTATATTAAAAAAATAAATATCAAAATGTATTTAAAAAAAATAACTTTTATCTTAATTATTTTCTATTATTTTCTATTAGACTTCTTCCTTCCACTACATGTATATTAAATTGATGGTGTTGCCTTATTATATTTTAATATATTTTTATGTATGTGTGAGAGAGAATGACTGAATTAGTATAAAAGTATCCATATATCTCAAAAAAGCAGAATGTTTACAGGGACTAGGTAATCTTGTAGGCTCCTTTTTTTCCTGCATGCCTATCTCGGCTTCATTATCCAGAACGTTAATTCAGCAAACTGTGGGCGGACACACACAATTAGCAAGCTTGATATCATGCACAATCCTGGTCAGCGTATTGCTATGGATCGGTCCATTCTTTCAACCTTTGCCACGCGTAATTATTCTCTTTATCGTTTCTATATTTTGATTTAACTTACACATTCAGAATATATTAAGAAACATTTAAAAATCAAATAAATTTGGTAGCAATTATGATATTCGTCGGATGTACAGTGTGTTCTAGCGAGCATAATCGTGGTGGCATTGAAAGGAATGCTGACAAAGGTCACTGAATTCATGAGATTCTGGAGATTGGACAAGACGGATGCAGGAATTTGGGCTGTCACCTTTGCCATCGTAATTCTTTTTGACGTAGAGTACGGTTTATTGGTCGGCATACTTCTTTGCATCGCGCGATTACTCGTCCTCGCGGTGCGCCCTTATACGTGTAAGCTTGCTCTAGCGCCCGGTACTGAGCTCTATCTGGATGCCAGGAGATATAAAGGAGTATGGAGAGCTTGTAGTTTAATTTTACTTTCACCTTGAAATTTACCTTGAAATTATTTAGCCTCTCTTATTCTTTTTCTCTTTTGTGCATATTCAATTTAATGTAAATTTGTAAATTTAAAAAAATGATGAATTTTATAATTCAGGATTGAAGTTTGAATTTTCAGTTTAATATTCGAAGAAGATTGTAAAATCTGTAAAATTATTCAAATAATTTGAATTTCTTTCAACCGCTGAAAATAATTTTACGGAATTCTATGATTTATTAAATTTAATGAATCGTTTGAATAGCAAATTAATGAGAACTGATCGCAAAATGAATATTAAAAAAAAAAACTAATATTTTCAGACCGTAGAAATTCCCGGTATAAAAATCTTCCATTATTCCGGCAGCCTGAACTTTGCATCCAGGCAATATTTTCGCGAGGAAGTATATAAGATTGCGGAACTAGTGCCTCGAAAAGAACTAAACAGACGTCTAAAAGTCTCGTGTTGCGGCACCGCGGCAGAGGAAATTAAAAAGGTAAATATATTTTTAATTTAAAGAAATTTTGAAAAGCTCGCGTAGAAAAAAATTTAAATTATCCGGTATGTAACTCTATATTTATATAAAATAAATAACTATTTTTATCATATTTTAATTCTATGCTCGATCCCTAACTTATGCAGCTACGGATTCTCATATTGGACTTTACCGCGTTGTCGCATGTCGATCTGGCAGGTGTGAATGCGATGCGAAACATCGCCGATGAATATTGTGACATAGGAGTGTCTGTTTATATAACGGGTTGTTCCGGTAAGTATATTTATAAATCAATTTTTCACATAAATCCACGTTTGCAAAATTTATCATACATGACATTTTTTATCATTTCCTTTTGTCAATTCTCTCAATTAATATATTCATCGAAATTACATCAACTTTGATATCCGGAATTAATTTCTATTAAAAATAAAAATTTGATATCGCGATTGTGCAGGTCCAGTTTATGAAACGATGAGAAAATGCAGCCTGGCCGAGCACAACAAGAATCATTTTTTCGCCATGTTTCCCACCGTAGCCGATGCGGTGCATTTCGCACGTTCTCACAGCGAGATACCTGCGTGGAACACTCAGATACAGGATGAGAATTGTATTAGCAGACTATGAGACTCGCATAACATTTGTATACGATAACGAAAAGAACGATCGTTTCTCTTTATTTATTGTCACGAATATTTAAGTAGTTATTATCACAAAAATTGAAGCAACTCATGTAACTTATTTAATGTAGATGTTAATATAAGTATTCGACTGTAGTGTTGACTATTCAATTATGCGCGGACACTTTTATATACTTTCGATCTTAACTAATACTAAGTTTCTCGAAAAAAATATCGTGAATGCTTAAATGTGTGACAGCAAATTATTCATATGATACAGTAGGTGAAATATAGATACAAATTAAACTTGAAACGCGTAGAATAATAAAATTAGATAAATAAAAATTATTGATTAATAATAGCTATATAGACTCATTATTATATTAGCGGAACCTCAATTCGTAAAACAATCGCAAAAATTAGATTGTCTAAATAACAAAATTGATGTAAAACATGGGGAAACTGATGTTGGAAGCAAATAATGCACGAATAATTTCGAAAAAAGCTTTTGCGAACTGACCGGTAAATAAAAATGAAATATGCAATCGTGTGAGCGTATGCCACTAAAATAACAAACTTTCAAATAAATAAATCAAATAATTTAAGACGTTAAATGTATGATATCGAAGAAGAACTCAAGGACAAATTATTCTCTCTCACTCATCATGCCAAAAAGAAAACCAAGAATACAAAATAATATGAAGATTAAAAGCTCTAAATACGTATCAAAAGTACATGCGTACATTAAAAATATATAAACAATAACAAGAATACGCAAAATATACATTATGTAAGATAACATAATTTGATAGCAAAATTAAGCAACTTAATTGACTTACCGGCAAATTGGAAAAAATAACTGACTTCACCTTTTGATCTGCTGAATGTCTCCACAGAAACACTTCCAAATTTTACTCCGAATCTAGGAAGAATACTTCACAAACAATCAGGACACGTAGTCGTCTTCTCACTGGTGTACTTTCTTACAGATCTGCTGAAAATGCCAAAAATATAATGAAACAAAGTTAGAACGAAACAAAATTTTATACAGATTTTAAACTCAAAAATTTGTAACAATGTTATTTATATTAATGATATTTATATTAATGTACATATTATAATTATTTAATATTTAACACTGATGTCAAAGAGTAAGAAAAATTTATTAAAAATTTAAAAACTTTGTATCAAGTATAATTTGCCACCAAAATATAACAACTTATTAACAAAATATAACAACTATTAACAAAAATTAATTTTTAAACTTACTAACTATAGCAAACTGATAGAAATTGCTGACTCGGTTTCTCTTTCTTGCAAAGAAAAGCTCCGCTTGAAGTACCGAAATATGCAACAAGCAACGCGACCACTCCCGCGCGAATCTTGATTATAAATGGCGGATTCATTTTCCCGCGCGATTGGGAAGGACTACGCATTCGCGATACCTTCTCCTTTAACTATATCAAAAATGTAGCAAAAAAAAAACAACCGATTCATACGCAAATGAATCTAACGATAATATGCTGGACACGATTTTCCTCGCGATCGCGATTAACTGATTTTGCTTTCGCGATATATTCATATAACAAAAAATACCGAAGAGAAATACATACAACGAATGACACACTCACGGAGGAATCTAACTAATTATGACATACCGAACACTATTTCACGTGCGATCGGGACTAATGAAAGACGGTTGATTATACACTCGCGACTATTTCTCAACTCCGCTAAAAAAATATCAATCAAAAAGAAGAACACGACGACCGACGCACTCGCGAGCGAATCCAACTTTAATATGGCTGACGCATGACGCAATAGCAAGCGGGATCGGGAAACGACCGATACACAATACGCGCAAACTATCTTTAATATGGTGGACGCATTTTCCCGCGCGATTGGGAATGGCATGATTTTCCTTTAAATAATTAATTCACTAGATAATTATTTCTCACTAGATAATTAAATATTTATAATAATTTATCATTCTTAATAATGTAAAAAATAATGTAACAGATTGTTCGAGAAAGAAAGAGAAAGAACGTGTGTGCATATATATTGTACGTAATATGTCCGTATATGATAAGAGTGATAATTGGAAAGGTCGAACTAACTATTGCGATAGTCGAAATAATACTAAGCGAAATTGTTACGAAGAATGCCGTATATACAAGAAAGAAACCGTTTTGAAGGGCATCGAACGAGCCCGGCCATGTATACGAAAAACACTGGCAACAACAATGGCAGCCAATACAGCTCGATATATTAACTTTTCAGTAAAAAAAAACCTAGATGTGACGTCACGCGCGATCGGTTATTAAAAAACAGAAATAGGTAATTATATGACGCACAATGTTTACTTGTGTTTTTTTGCATCTTTTGTTATTAATTATTAACAAACGTATGGACTTTTCTTTAAATAATTTGTTAGATAATTGAATATTTATAATGATCTATCATTTTAATATAATAATAGAATGTTCGAGAGAGAAAGAGAAAAAGAAAGAATGTGTGTACGATGTGTGTACGTTATATGTAATAGATCTATACATATATGTATATGATAAGAGTGAAAATTAAAAAGTTAAACTAATCATGCCGATAATCGAGATAATACTAACAATAAGCGAAATTGCCGGGAAATATACCGTATACAATGCGAAAAAAACGCGGTGCGTCCGAAAGAGAGAGAGGAAGAGATTCTCACTCATGATCCTGTCATGAAAATTCTTTTTGCGTTATTCACGCATTTTATCGAAAGTGATAAATCAATTATCTAATAAATATCGCAATACGTTTATTGATAACTAATGACAAAATTATTTTATATTTTATATATATATATATATATATATATATATATATATATATATATATATCAAGTTGGTATACATATATATTATGCATATATTTAAATTTTTGATATAAATGGCTTTAAACATACTTTTTTTTTGCAACGAAGTGTTCCCGTTGTGTTGTGTTCTCGTCTTCTTGTAATGACTTCTGTCCTCAAACGAGAGTCAATGTGACCAGAACCTTGCGTATAATGGGTTCAGAAAATAAAAGTGTTCTTTTGCACTATTATGTTCACACAGACTTTAACGAATATTATATTTAACAAATATAAAAATCCTCTGAAGAAGAGGCGAAAATAAGATCCAAAGGACACACGCGTAACGTTTTAGACTTTCTCGTGTATGTCGATAGTGCGCACTCTTATTAAAGGCATTAATACGAAAGGATAATAAAGAGTCAATAGAGAATCTTGCTGGATAGGGGAATATATAGTTAGACAAGGAACTATGATCTTCTCCATCTTCTCTCTCTTACTACCTTCTTATCTATCCAATGGGAGCGCGCGATCTACTTGTACAAATCTATGATCCAATCGAATTCACTAGCCAATATCAGTGCATTCAATAAAGTTCGCTAATGGAAACTAGCGCTCGGATTATTTTGCAACAATGCCCTAATGGAATCGGAATTGGATCGTTGGCTTCCACGTTCATCTATGCTATATTCACAGTGGTTAATTATGGCGTCGAGACGCTATTGCGGATACGATCGCGATCGTGAGCAATCGTGAGTGTCGGAAGAAGGGAATCAATTGATCGTTGTGATTATAGTACGGTGCGATATTATGATCGTAAGAGTTGCTCGTTTTGTTATTTCCAAGCTGTCGCAGTAAATCAAATGCATGTCAGTGTAATGCCGAATCGAATACCGGATGCTCAACAATCGTGCCCGCGATTAAAATTTTGGAAATTAACATTTTTTTCGAGCGAGTGTCTTGTGAAACCTGGATGAATTCGTCGTCGATGAAGCAGGGAGCTAGCAGGATGGCAGCGGAGTTGCAACGATCGGTGAGTAAATTTATTTCTTGCACATATTTGTGTGATTGTATAAAAAAGACTTATTTGTTTTCAAAATGGCGCAAAATTCAAAATTCAAATGACGCTTATTTACATGTCAAGGATTAACAGAGATATAAAGATTAATAAATAAGATTAATTCTCTGCTTAAAAACTTGGTAGAGGACAAAATATTTTATAATAGACAAAGCAAATAAATACATCTATGATTTAAAGTTTATAACTTATATATCTTATATATCAGGTCGATCTAACGCATAGTATATCAGAAATATAGTATAGTCGAAAATAGAAACACCCTGTGGCGATAAATATCCGTAAAAACTTCATTAAGCAATTCTACAGCATAGCTGCACGCATGGTATATCGATGTATTACATCTCTAAACACATTGAAGCATGCGCGACACGTGCACAAACATAAAAGAACATGTATTATGCATTTAAACGAGTGTAGAGATCTTTGAAGTCTCGGCTTTAAAATTTGCGCCGCATCTGACAGTTGGCACGTGTGCGTGAAGTCGACTTTCGCGTCTGCGCGCTCGATAACGCGACACGCTTGTGTTGTCCGTACACGTCCGTGAAAATCAAAGGACCGAGTACCGAGCGACTTCTTATCGGTGTGTGCATGTCAGTATTTCGCCGCCACGTCCTTATATTTACAATGAATGCGTGGGTGCAGTACTTCAAATCCATTCCGACGCATATGGTAAGTAGCAAAATGTTTAAATGATTATATTAAATAATTAATGTACTATTGTATCCTCCATGATTAGTCTAAGATAACGTTAATTTATTACGCGAAGTTAGGTTAGGTTGTCGAACAACGTATGTTAATGTAATTGCGAACTTTGATCGATTCTGTACAATAATTTTCCATTGTATATAAATAAATTTGTTAGCATTACTTTAATATTTACATTTAAACTTTTACACTAACATATATTCTAACAAATATCTCTAGCGAGACATTTGTATTATGTATCCCATTATTTGTTTCAGGATTATGATGGTCAAGCCAGAGCAGAAAAATTGTCACGAGTTATAATAACATTATTTGGTGTAAGATATAATTTAAAAAAAATGCATATATCATATAAATGTTGATAATTTGAATGTATTTGATATTGCCTTTACAGGTGGTTGGTTTAATCTGGGGTTACGTTATTCAACAGTTCTCACAGACAATTTATATTTTGGGTGCTGGCTTTGTAATGGCGGCATTAATCACTGTACCTCCGTGGCCTATGTACCGTCGCAAACCATTGGACTGGCAAAAACCACAGTCTGAAGTTACCACTAAACTGAAAAAGAAGAAGTAATCGCAGAATATTTGTGATATTTTAAACAAAGTTTAATACAACAAATTGCATTGTGCAATCATGTTTACAATAATGTAAATTTGATTGCTGAAAATGGACATCTATACATACCACTAAGCATTTGTCATTATGCAATTATGAGATATGAAGATATGTTTTGAACGTATGAATGCGAGTGTATATCGGAACAAGTGTGAGAGACTTTAGATCTTTTTGTAAGATTTAACACATACAAATATTATCTGTACTATAATATTTGTTGACTATATAAATGTGAATCATACAAATAAAACATACATTTTATTTGCATATCAATGTTTTCAAGACTAAGTCCTATAAATAATAATAAATCAAGAAAATTTTAAGAATTAACTATCTTAACGTCAGCTAATGAAATGAATTATAAAATTATTATTAAAAGAAAATATATATAATAAAAAATTAATTATTTTGCTTTTTATTTATTGTATATTCATTATATGTAATGCAATAATGTATAATATCCAAGTCTCTTTATCTTTATTAAAGTAAAATTTGAACATTTATTATGTATATTGGAACTTTTTTTATAAATATCTTATTATAATTAAAATATAGAAGAAATAAATTTTAATAATTAATTTAAGAAAATTTAAAATAAAAAGAAAAAGGCAACATGTATGATACATAAAAAGAAAAAAAAATTTATAAATACTTTTAAATTTAATGAGGTTCACAAATTCAAAAAAATGATCGATCCTCTCAAATGATATATTTAATCACATTCATTTTATTTATATAGTAGAAAATAGTAAAAAATTCGTGTAATAATTACTATCGTATATAATAAAAGCACGAAAAATACATATAAGCTTAGATATATAATCAAATAATCACCCGATGTTATATCGTTCCAACTTCACCTTATGCGCGGTTACATAAAAAGGGAATGAAAAAGAGAAGTGTAATCGTTATATCTACAATTTCGCAGCGGCATTTCCCTTCCGTAACGGAACCGCCTCTTATGTAATTATACACCAGAAAACGTAGTATAGTATAACATAGCAGCAACTGATCCGACAGCAGCCTTTCCGGTTCGAAAATTATCGGTCAATTAAACATTCTTCGCGATTACGGCACACCATCGTCCCGATCGGAGACCCGTTGGACCTGCTCCAATGTTTGACTTTCATCGATCACACCGTCCATTTTCTCCGATTACGAGTTGATCAGGTCATCATTTCCATTAGAATCGCGTCAATCGACTTTCACGCGTTTCGATCAAAAATGGTAATTATCGAGAGATACACAATGTAGAAGATTACATTAAATCTGTGATCACGTAAGCTAATATTTAAATAACAGCATGTAATGGCTCCTTTTTCTTTTTCATTAAAAAAAAAAACAAATTTGCAAATTATATTTTTTATACATATACTTTTAGATTTAGAAGAAAAGAAATAAAAAAATATATTCAAATAATCAAATTAAATAAACATATTATATATATTACATATATATTATGTATATTATATATATATATATATATATATATATATATATATATATATATTATATAATACACTATTTCAGATGTATTTACATAAAGATAATAATAATAATAATAATAATAATTTATTGAATCATATAGTTTTTCTCGAAATATATTAAAGACATTACTAGCCCATAAATAACAAGATGTGTAACATTAATTTATATGGCGATGAGGCAAAAGTCATTCGGCAGGAAAAAGGTTTACGGAATATCTTACATAATCGAAATACCGGATACTGGCGAATTCATCGATGGGAGCATGATCTCTCCTGGATCACCTTTTATTTTAATCTCTTTTTTTTTACTTTTTTTCAATCACCTACCTGCCCCATACGCAAGATTGCAATGTGTGTGTGTTACGAAACACTTTCTCCCTGTATGATGGGTATTTTAAGCATGCAACTTGCACTACTTCCCATTTAACGCCGGTAATCCCATCGATCCGCCATCAAAGAAAGAGAGGGCAGGAGAAGAAATAATTATGATACTATTAAGCATGCAATATACATATGACACGGTCTCGATCATTACCTTGGTCTTAACACTGAAACTCATTCGTTTAGGAAACTTTATAATTGGCCGGAAAAACCCCGGCAAGATCAATTAGCAACCGATGTCCGTCTCAAGGAATCCGTTAAAAGGCTCCAGAACGAGTCGCGTTTACTATTTATTTGTTTTGAAATATTTTAATTTATAATTCTAAAATAATATTTTTTTCGCGCTTACACGGACTTTGAATATTCTTTTCTTTCTTTTTTATACAGTTCCTAAAATCTATTTCGATAAATGTATTAAAATACGTATTCGATATATAAATTTGTTACGCGCGCGGAAATTATTCTTACGAGGAAATAAATTCGATGCAATTATGCGTATGTAACCCATCGTTTACACACGCATTAGATAAATAAAGATATTCATCATACGTATTAGTGCAAACTTTCGCTCGTCTAACATCATATCGCATTGGAAGCAATCAAATAGAAGATGAAACAATTTCACTCGAAATTGCGGATATATTTAATCGCGCGTTATGTCATCCGTGACTACGTTACATATGCGCCCGCCGTATCATATCAAATAATGAATTTACATTTCACAAGGAACTTTGATTTCTTACATGAGAATCAGTCGAAACTTAAATTTCTCCAAAACCAGAAATGATTTTAGCATAACGGCGACATATATGTGCTGCGAATAAAATTAGTATAATTTATCAAGATCTGAAAACTTTCATATAAATTAAGAAAGAATTTGAATTGTTGAATATGTATATAACATAATATAAAAAGAACTTTTGTTTAAAAATTTACTCGATCACTTTCCGAATTAACTAGACATAAATCAAAATTAACGAAAATATTCTACACAGATTAAAATTCGCTTCGCTTCGCATGATGTAATGCAAATTTCTTACAACTTTTTTACAATATAATAGGTATAGATATTTCAGTCTGATTTACAAACTGAAATTTATGTTTTCAGGTTTCTATGCGCACTCTCACTTATTTTTTCACTCTCGCAAAAATATTTCTCTCCCGCTTACGCGCGAATGCGTCTTTATTTTATCATAACAAAACCACAAATTATAGTGTATTATTTATATAGACCAAAAAAATATTATAAAATATATGTAAAAAATTATTTATAACACATCGAAGTAAAGCAAAATAATATCTTCTTTCCAATCCACACTATGCATCATATTGTAATGAAAAATAAATCTTTTACATATTCAAAACGAGATCATTCTGCAATGTATCTATCAAAATGATCGGATGAACAATTTTGATAGTGTCGTTACGTCACGATGAAAGCCACACAATTATCCCGCGGAGAGATTCACAAATTCTTTCGACAAATTTTCCGAATCACCGGATTATCCGTACGATTTCAACGAGACTGTTTGAATTGCGTCGCGTTACGTACTACGTCCACGAGGACTCACACGCATCATTCAAGAGGCGCGGTTAACACGACACCCATCGTACGCACCGCTCGAAAGTTACGCAGGCTTCGAAACGAACGTAACGCGAGCTTCGCGCGTTTCCTTGCTTTTACGTAACTTGCGATCCCGTCTCGCATCGCTCTACGTCTCCCACCCGGTACAATTTCACCGGGTGGTTTTGGTCATCGGTCGGCGGTGTCGGTCCTTTATAAGCGACATCCCCGGAGAACAAAACGCAGAATCGTATCGACAAACAACGCAGTTTGCAACGCACAGCACGCACCAGTCGTCGCGAATCTTTTTTCGAAGTCACTCGATCGAGATTAGGACAGACAGAGTCCAAGATGCGCCCCCACGCAATCGCTGTGAGTGATTATTTATAACATACACGTATTGTTTCGTCGCGTTTAGATTTTTGGCTTCAGAGGTTCTTTGTTGATTTTGTGGTCAACAGTGCTTTTGACACGCGTATCATATGAAGCTGAGTGTATATCGCGTTAATTTTGTGCGCGATTTCTGTGATTACGAGAATGCTTTCGAGAAATTATCTTGAAATTCTTCGAAAATATTCAAACCGTGATCTCGTACAATTAAATTGCGCGCTAATTCGGATACTTGATACTTAAAGTAAGGCAAATAAAAAACAGCCATTTTTTTAAAGTAGATTTCTTATATTAATGTTTATACACAATCTCAATTGACTATTAACAATTTTTTTTTATGTCAATAAGATCACACGAACTTTGCTTGTAATATTGAAATCCTTAAAAGAGAAGGAAAATGAAAAACAGATCGATTGTTGATCGCGAGAAATTCTTGAATCTAAAAATCTAAATGAACGACGTCCGTCGCTGCTTGAATTAGAAGCACATGCTTTTGCATCACCGCCATGCAAAAGAGTATGAAAGAAACGGCAAGAATGGTGAAACGTGGGTAAAAGACAAGAGAAAAGTGCCGTGCATTTAAATGACCTCTCGGCGCGATGCACTTTCGACATTACAAACAAAACGCAATTCCCTCTCGTGTTACAGTTGCTCGTGTTTGGAATAATGGCCGCCGTGGCTTTGGCATCACCGTTACCTGGGGGCCATCATCAGTAAGTGCAGTTCTTCTCAAAAGATTTTATCCATATTTACTGTTAAATCAAATTTCTTACTAATCTTTTCTACTGCTTCTTAAAAAATTACAATATAATATAATAATATAATAAAATTATAATTTGAATAATAAAACTGGATATACATGACATGATGTAAACAATAATTGCACTTGCTTTAGTGAACATTTCGTGATCCATGTACCTTATAAGGTGCATACGGTTCATCATCATCATGTAAAGAAAATACACGTACCGGTACATCACGTCGAAAAAGTATCCGTTCCCGTTCCGTATCCGGTGCATCATGTCGAGAAGGTACCTGTTCCAGTACCTGTGCATCACGTCGAGAAGGTACCCGTACCTTACCCGGTTGTAGAAAAGGTTCCCATACCTGTTCATGTACCCGTACATGTACCCATACATGAGGAGAAGCCACATGGGGGTTGGCTTTAAAAACAACGCTTAATCTTCGGCTTTAATCGTCTTAGGTTTGTATTATTTGTTTGCAACTTGAACGAAATTACGATAATTGATATAGTTAAACCAGAAGATAAAATAAGAAAAAATTAGAAAAAAAGTATATGTACAGCAAACTCTCACTTTTAAATGATAAAAGTTAATATAAACAAAGCTCGAACAATATAAATTAAATAATAAAAAAGAAAGATTAATTAGAGCTTAAACGTAGTAAGTATAATACGTAATAAAATAGCATTTTATTTCATAATGATAATAAATTTTATCATAATTATAACAAATAAATGTCATATTCCAAGTTATTTATTATCCCGTAAAATAAAATGCTACTTTATTACATTTTTCTACTTACTCTTGGTTCGTCTAGGTTCTAATTGGCTTATCTTTTTTATTATTTAATTTTTTAATGAATTTTTACTTTTATTATAAAAATATAATATTATACAAATTTTCAATGATTCATAAATGATTGATTTTCAGGTTATATATATATATATAAGGAGTCTGAGTAAATAAAAGTTACATAAAATTTATTCTTGATACGGATCTACTGATAAAAAATTTTTTCATCGAAATATAAATGAGAACGAAGCAGTACAAAATTACTCAAGCCGCCTGTATAGCATTTAAGGAGTTAGGATAAGAACCAAATACTCTGTATACACGTGTGTATACACACAAAGATACTTGTACATATTTTTACATTGTCATTATTTTGTATAATAAAAGTGTGATAAAAAAGGATATTTTGTATTTGATATATTTGTGATGTATTTGTGTTTTCTGCTTTTATTAATTTATTGCATTTCTAAAAATTTCATGTTTCAAACATCTTGTAAATACCATTAATATCTAACCATTATCATTTTTTTATTAAATCATGGATATATTTGTTCCAATAATTTCTTAAAATCATTCATATCGCTTCTTCGGAAACATTAGAGAAAAAGAGAAAAGAAATAATAATATGCTATTTTTAGAAACATGCAGAACAAAATTATGGACTAAACATTAATTTTTATATAAATATATATATCATATATTAATTTATTTTGCAAACTTAACAATTTAAAACAACAAACAAACGTCTCTCATCGAGTGATATAATCATGATTAAATAACTTTACCGCGATAAGTTCTTTAATCATGGGACAAAATGATTTATCGCTCATTATTCGTAATGATGGTCATGATGCTTATCATCATCGTCGGATTTTTTTGCCGGTATATAAATCTTCTTTTCGTGCTTGTGATAATGCTTGTGGATATGATGTGGCATATGGATGATGAAATGGGTGCTAAAATACATTTTTATATATTTTTTCTGAATATTCTTATTATATCTATGTATATATAAAAAAGTTGTAACTATATATATATATATATATATATATATATATATATTATTTCTTTGAAAAAAAAATATAAACAGCAACAATTTAACGAGAAAGGGAACATTACTGTTCGTGATCACCGCCACCGGGTTGCGGTGCCGTTGATACCAATACCACTGCGATAATCAGTGAAAGTAGAATCTAAAACAGAGAAAAATATTATGTGAAATATATCATAAAAGACTTTGCTTTGGAGAAGAATTGTGTTTTCTCATAAATCTAATATTAATATATAAAAATACATGGACAATTTTTTTTAATTCTCAGTCTGATTAGAAGTAGATCATAAAGTCATAAACCTTGTCTTTCACGGTAATATGATCGGAGAAAGTATGTTTTGATCATATACTAGACTTGTTAGCAAAATAAATTCGGAAGCGGTAGAGATCGAAACAGATAAATTACAGTTAGGTGAAACTATATGCGGGTAATAAACTGATCATCGCATGCGCATATTATTGAAGCTATTCGAAATAATCTTATTTTTTTACAGAAAGAGTATCTCATTATACTCTATTATTTTTAATTTTTTTTTCGCTAATTTAAATTTTAAAATAAATGGAAAAAATTAAATTAAAAAATTTTTACCACAAAAATTTGTTGTCAAAAAATAATAAAAAATTTATCATTTTTCGAGAAAAAATTATATCGAATATCGAATATAGTTTTTATAAATTTTAATAAAATTTTAATATAGTTTTTATTTGAAAATTTACAATTCTCTATTTATCTCTAATTATTTCGCCTTCCAAAATTACTATTTTCTTTTTAACTATGCAAAATAATATTGCAAAGTTAATTTTTAATTTAAAAACTAATAATTTGATAAAAGTCAGACTACTACTATCCACAAATATCTTTCTGAATTTATCGAGTTTTTATAAAAACATGAAGTTTTTACCAAAATTCAGATATAATAAGTATCTATATACACAGAACACAATTTTAATTTAAAGAAAAACATTTTTTTTATTTTAATGAATTCTTTTTATATTACAAAATTGAAACGAATTGTTTAAAATTGTTTAAAATTTATCAGCTTTTTTTAAAGCTAACCGTGCATCAAGAATTACATCTGAGAGAGAAATAAATAAGAAAATGTCACTTTTCGAACGATCCATGCGAATCGCTTTGTCTTATACGGATCACTTAACAAATTCACATCCATAATTTGATTGACACGCACATGCATTCCGAGCTTGACCATATTCACTCGATATAGACGCGGAATGGACGTTTAATTCCTCCGAGACTGCGAATGTACAATAACTAATAAGAGTCTCTTTCACGTCAGCCTTATAAACAGAAACATAATCAATGAACCGTGTATGAGCGGTGCACTGGAAACAGTTCCTGAGTGAATTACCCCGCCCCAAAGCACTCTCACTTTAGTGAATTTTACATAAAATCTTATGTGCGATTTTATTTGCGCATGCATTGTTGCGAACGCAATTTCTGCAGACTTCCTGCTTCACGCATTAGTGGATATACGGATCGCGCCTTTTCCGTGAATGATACATTATCCAATTATATGCAAAAAAATATTAAGCCGGAAGTTTGTGTCGGAAATGTAGAACCAATAAGATTTCTCCTTTGAATGAAAATTAACGGATTATTCTGCAATTAATTAAAGTAAATAAATTCATTTTAGTTCTCATAGAACATTGGAATACAATAGTATCAGAAAGTAAAAAAAAATGTTAAATTATGAAAAAAAAAAATAATATGAAAAGGAGTAATATAAAATTGTTATATCTAATCTTGTTAATATAAATTTGATTTTTATTAATCGGTGATGGAAATAAACAAATATATTTTTTGGGTGACGTACGCTCTACGAGATATATCTTGTTGCATCTTCATTAACTTTTTTAGTTTTTATATAGCGATCACTTTGACTTAATAAAAAGTTTTTTTTTTTTTTCAATTAGTAAATATGTGTTTATTTAAAATTTTTTGCAAATTAACGCGAAGCTTATTATATTTGTCTTACATGTATATAGTATTTTGCGGTGCATGTGCAATGTATGCATGCATACGAGTGAAATCGCGCCTCATTTATCATATATGATTCGTTCTTTTGCTCTCCGCTTACTTTCCATTTCGAACTAATCCAACATCAACGCATCTTTACGATCTTTATCATGACGAGAGCTATCGATGATTGAGTCACCAAGCGAAATTAATATTTGATTAGAAAATGAAAATTATATTTAAATGTTTTTTACAGAAAAATAACAGGATATATATGTTTGAATGTTAAAATAAATTTGTACAAAAATAAAATAATAAAAAATATCGAGATGTTATTTATCTCAAAAAGAATGCAACAATAAATCTTCATTGATATCATTGCAAAGTGTTTTGGAAAGTGTACGAACGCCGTGTATTTAGCCACCAAAAATGCAAGCAAATACTTCGGATTGCATATTCTCAGAAGTTAGGAACTTTGCGCTGGTTTACTTTCCTAAAAAATCATTTTTGTTGAAATATTAATGATTACAGCAGTTAGAGATTATTCCATTTTATTTATTATAAAAAATTTTTTGCTTTAATTTTTCTCTTTAAAATTATACACTCTTAAAAAAATATAGAAAAATTTGGGTTATATTTTTGGGAAAAAATATATAAAAATGCAATCTACTCTCTGTCTCTTTCTCCCCCCTTCCCCTCTATTATCTCTCTCGTTACATTAATATAATTTATATAAACACATTCAATAAGTCTTCCGCGAAAATAATTAATGTCATGATGATATTTTTACATCGTAAAATGTTAATTGCATGTAAGAATACGCGAAAGGCTATAATTTATGTGCTAGCTAATCATAAGCTTTCTTTTGTGTTTTTTATATTATTTTTCGTGATTAATGACCATAATAATATTAATGGACAAGTATTAACGTAAATATTAGTGCAAAAAAAAAATCAAAAAATGCTAGTAAAAATGAAACATTTTTACATGTACATACATAAATTACAATGAGCATTTTGAACAAAATGCATAAACATTACAATGAGCAATGAACAAAAAAATACAACTAACATAAGCTATAAGACGATAATTTTATCAATATTATCTCAAAATGCAATTTTCTTTCGGTGCATTGCTTTTAACTTGGTATTATTCGAGTGTTATTTTTAAAATATGCAAAATTTTATCAATACATGTATACATTTAAAACTTTTATTTTTATTGTGTGATATTAATATTTATCCGTTAAATCTTTCTAATATTTTTATCATTAAAAAAAAATTCTATAATTTTGCGATTTATAGATAAAATTACATATTTATCAAATAATTGTAAAAGATTTTAATTCTATAAGGAAAATAATTAATATTCTGTTACGGGATGATACAATATATTAAAAACATATAAAAAACTTTATTAAAAATATAACAATATAACACACAAAAAATGTTCTATTTACAAAATGTATTATATGTACAAACACAATATGTTGCTTTAAGTATGCACTTAAGTCGATGAATCGCAATTGCGATTTACATGTGATACTAACCGCCAAGGTGCTGAACGAGGCACATGAGTGAAGATCTAAAATTGAGATGCGTGCCGGGTTTAACTGAGGTATAGAAATATTTAAACATGGTTGTGTAGTAAAGAGTTATGGAGTTATATACGTTCATGTGTGTTCATGAGTTGTATACGTTTGATAGCTTTTATCACAAAATATGGTTTAAATGCTTTCTAATCTTTTTTAGAGATAACTTGAATTTAAATTATTAATATTCCTTATATTTTGATGTTATTTTCGAAATTGTCATCAACAATAAAATCGATAATTTCGATTATAATAAAATTCGTAATATAAGACATGTAATATGACGTAAATTAGTTCAAATATTTAAATCATGTTTAAATAAAATGTTTACGTCTGTAATTGTTTCTCGTGAAATGTCATAAATCTGTCATTGTCGTAAATTAGTCAAGTTAAATCAATATGAATGTCAACTTGAAAAGTAGTAGTTTACTGCTTTAATTTCTTCCATAGACAATAAAGAAAAAAATTGTCTACATAACGTCAAATGTATCAGTTATGTATGTGTCAAGTTTTTCTGTCCTTTTAATGTAATTGAGAAATTTATATAAAATATCTCAAAACTTCAAATAAATTTTTTTATTAATTTTGTCTCGATGTTTAAGAAAGCTATTTCTGATAATCTGTACTTTTTCATATTTCATAACTTTGGAAAAATATAAATTTCAGTCATAGGCGTACGTCAGTTTTTTTATCATCATTGAATTACGATTATTTTGTTGTCATTTCGTCTGTCGTGTACAAATCTTTTGCAAAATTAGTAAAATTGTTGTATTTGAAATTGTTGTATTATATTCTGTCATCGGTATACTATCTGTCAAAGATGAGATTAAGAAATATTTGAATAATATCTGAAAATTCAATAGAAATACAAAGAAAATTTATAAAAAAAATTTGCAATTCTATAAATTCAAAAATAATAAAATTTTAAATCATTTTTAGCATAAAATGACTCCGTCAGTGAAAACAAGTTTTAGTCGATTGACCGTTCATTTCGTAGAAACTATAAGAAAACATTCACTCATTATCGTACGTCATAATTTCTTGATTGTTACATCATAATCAAAGTAATGATACTATGATTATTATTATTCGCTACCGATATTTTATACCGATCAATTAAAATAGATATGAATAAGGCTATTAGATATTTCTAATGCATGCTTTGCACAACATATTAATCACAGCGCGATCACTCCTATTTTTTCTTGTGATAACCGGAAAATCCACCACCACCATGGCCTCCACTGTAACTATCGCCGCCGCCGCCGCCGCCGCCGCCGCCGCCGCCGCCGCCGCCGCCATGACCACTTGAATACGAATCAAAGCTACTACCAGAACTATAACTGCTTCCGCCATGGCCGCTAAAAGATTTTATATTAATATAAAATATTATACACGTGAATATATATATATATACAAAGTTGAGGAAAAAATCGAGATGTTTTGCGTTTTAATTATCTCTTTGCATCAATCACAATCAGCTGTTTGCTTAATTATTTACCTGCTACCAAAACCAGACGATATACTGTTGCCATAACTGCTGGAGCTAATATGATGATCATCGCCACCGCTATGTCCGCCCCCAAATCCACCGCCAAAATCGCCAAATCCACCACCTCCATATCCGCCTCCATGACCGCCTCCAAAACCGCCATCATGTCCACTGCTATATCCTCCGCTAAATCCGCCACCATGGCCGCCTCCAAAACTGTCACCATGTCCACCTCCAAAGCCGCCTCCATGTCCGCCGCCATATCCGCTACTTCCGCCAAATCCGCCGCCATGACCACCTCCAAAACCGCCACCATGTCCGCCGCCATATCCGCTACTTCCTCCAAATCCGCCGCCATGGCCACCTCCAAAACCACCGCCGCCGCCACCACCGCCATGCCCATGATGTTCAATGATAATACCGCCGCCTCCATGACCGCCGCCTCCATGACCACCGCCTCCATAACCGCCGCCTCCATGACCACCGCCTCCACTATCAAAACCACCACTACCACCATGTCCTCCATGTTCTATAATAATACCACCCCCACTGCCGCCGCCATATCCACCACCTCCATGTCCACTGTCAAAACCACCGCCTCCGTGTCCGCCGCCGCCGCCATGTCCATCATGTTCTATAATTATACCGCCGCCACCACCGCCATGACCACCCCCATAGCCACCTCCGCCGCCATAACCACCCCCGCCGCCATAACCACCTCCGCCGCCGTGGCCGCCGCCGTGGTCTATGATAATACCTCCACCTAAAAGAAATCATTATCTTAACATTTTGTTATTTGAAATTTTGATTATAAATGTTTTCATTAAAAAAAAATATGATGCAAATTTATTTAATTTACAAAATAAATAATTATTACAATTTTTATCAAAAATTATATTTGTAATTAACTAAATTTATGAAACAATTTATATGGAACAATGGTAAAACAAAAATAACAAAAATTTCTAAGATCTTTTAATAAATAAATACTCATGACAGTACATTTTTTTTCTCTAAATATTAAGATCTCGAAGTTCTTTCTCTTTGTTGCATTAATTTTTTAATTATTGAAATAATACGGCCACTTGAAGCATCTTTAATAACTTTTTTTACACATCTGGAAGCAAAACTTTCTCAGTACTTGTAAAAGCGAGAATAGACGTAACTCAAAAACTCAATCCACTGTACGCTAGAAAATCTACTGTTCAATTTGCTGCCATCATCGCATGTTATTATAATAAAATTAAAAATTATTGCAATTATGCGCAGTTATTTTTTAGGCAATATTTACAACGCATTTTTGTGTTGAATAAAATATTTTTATCGTCAAAAATTTATTTTACAAAAAAGAAGATTGAAATATCGAAAATTTTATAAAGAAAAAAATGAAATTAAAATATGTCTTTAATATAATTTGGTTTTATACCTCCGCCATGGCCACCTCCGAAACCTCCACCGTGACCTCCACCGAAACCTCCACCGTGACCTCCTCCGAAGCCACCCCCGAATCCACCGCCACCTCCATAGCCTCCTCCGTGACCTCCACCGAAACCTCCGCCGTGGTCATCTCCGAAACCGCCTCCTATGTCATCCCCAGGACCGCTGATGTCGATGTGATGATCATGACCGCCGCCGCCACCTCCACCTCCGTGATCACCTCCGCCGTGATCTTCGTATTTTATAACTTTCTTCTCGTGATGCTGCACTATTTCTGGCAAGTGTATCTTTATATGTACACTGAAATATAAAAAGTATGCTTAAATTGAGGAACATTCTTAATTAACATACTTTTCTTAAGATGTTGATAATTACCGACGCAAAGAAATCTTATATCGTTTCTATATGGATTAATTATGTATATCCCAACGTTAAACTAATTACTCACGATACGAGTCTTTAAACAGAATAATGATACGAGTCGGTATAGCATAATAAATCACGAATAATTATATTTGTCACGAAAGAAAGAGAAAAAACATTTTTTATTTTAAGTATTTTAACGAAATATTGAATCCTTTATTAATTAATACATATGATATATATAATATACAGAATAGGCTTAAATGTTCCGGCCAAATTTTGAGATTTTCTAGGAAATTTAATTTAATTTGAACAAAAAGTTTTCTACAAACATGGATCAAAAAATGTTTCCTTAAAAAGTTTGTGCAAACCACTATGAAACATATTAAATTATATTATAAAATCATTTTGATTTTATTTGAAAAATAATTTAATACTCTACAACTTTTGTGTTGGTACTTTCTGATAAAAAAAAAAAAAATTTGTTGAGAATTAAATTTTTTATAAAATCTTAAAGTCTGGCCGGAATGTTTGAACCCACCCTATATACATATAATCTTGCTAATAAATTTTTGTTGGAACTCACTGCTCATGTCCGAAGGTTGCAAAGCCTACTGACAAGATACTTGCAAGGATAAGAGCCTTTATCTGTAATTAAACAAGTTTTCTTAATAATTTATCAATTTTATATACCTTAAATGTACGTATTAACTCAAGAAAGCATGCGTGTTTGCTTTCTCGATTTCTTATATTATTTATAAATTGTTTAACTACACATCTTATCGTCTTTAATACTATCATATAAATGTCAAAAAGAAAAGCTAATGATTGAGAATTTTAATCTATAGTCACGAAACTGACATTAGGTGACTGTAGATTTGAAAAAAAAAAAAAAAAACCATTATACAAAAACCACCTCCAAGTATCGCGAGGTCTCTACCCTTGTATTAATTTTTCGGCAAATGGTGACAAAAGATTTCCGTCCGTTTCTAATTCCTTACGGCATATTTGGGTCCCATGTTGGTATCCAGGACACGGCCGGTCGCCCGGATCTCTTTCTTTGCTTCTTATTTCACGCACAGCTCACCTTGGCGACCGGGCACACACTGTCATATATTTGCGGCCGCGGTCTTACCTATATATATACACCGGACGGGAGGAAGTACCGGAAGGAAAGGGTGGGGATAAAACGAAGAAGTTCATGGGTACCATCGGACGTGTAACCATCGGAGAAGCGCCCCGAAACGAGCTGAATGGCGAAATCTGTGGTGGGCGCATATCCCTCGTCGCGAATTCCGAATACATATGTACTCGACAGATGATGTTCCATGTACGTATATTGTAGATGCATGTAATGCGTTTCTTATGAACGGCAATGGCCGTGACCCACACACAGTTCCTATCCTAGAGAAATTTGCGTCTGGGCTTTCTTTCTCTGCCGACGTATGTAGACAACACACGTATCGATGTTCGACAGCCTGATAGCTGCCAGCTTTTACATTTTTTTTGTGATAAGGACATATCCTGCAATCGACGAAATGTTCTACGAAATTTTAAAAACAAACAAATCTTTACTTAAAAGGAATAGATTTTCTCTTTCATTAATTTAATCTTATTTTAACAAATCTTGATTAATAGATTAATTGACGTCTTTATTAAATATAACTCAGTGCGCGGATTGATATTCTATGTCTTGTATTATTTACACAAGAATTTTCTCTTGCAGCGGTGATATGCGTATTGCATTGACAGATTGATTTAATTTACGACACGATGTGTAAGCGAATACAAATAAACCTAAATATCACCACTATTGCCATTATCGATTATATTACACTTTCCCCGATTTCCACAATAAAATTAACTAGAAAATACCGTCAGCAAGGTATATCTTTCTCGTATATCTCTTCGTTTCAATATTTCCAATATTAAAAAAATGCAAGTTTATAATAGCATATATAAAAATACACTTATTACATATAAAATATATATCGCTTTAATCTTTATTTAAAAATTCATATTCATATTTTGTTCATAAAAATCTCCATTATTGTCTTTGATGAGACATATTCACAAGTATATATTAATGTTATTTTAAATAATAAAAAAGTATATAAATTACATGAAAAATAAAAGTATAATTTTGTAATATTGTTTTCACAAATAATTTGTTTTATAAATAATTCGTGATATTAAGTGTTTCATTGTAAAAAAATTTTTTCTTTGCAAAGTATTTCTAATCTATAATAATATAACTTTGTGTTTATATTAATATGATCATATTAATATAGACACCTGATGTGATCTAATTTGATGGTAATACTTACTTAGCATACGTTAATATGCATGAAGAATGTTAATATGCGCGAGATATTAATCGCAGATCGTTGATTAAGTCTATCAAACAGGTTTTAATCGATCACGGATATTTACCACAAATAAATTCGATCGTACAAATAACGCAAAAACATCGTAGATCTGAAAGCAATGCGCATTCCGATGTAATGGAAACTCATAGTATATAGCACAATTTGACACATTTATTAAATTAGACAAATTTATTTATAGATGTGGCAGATTTGTATAATGATTTGTAAATTATAATTACTATGAAATTTATATTAAATTTATTTACCAAGTTATTTTTATTAAATTATTTTTTATCAAATTTTGTTCTTTAATCTTCAAAAAATCTTTAATTTAATCTCTTCTTTTATCAAAAATACTTTTACTCTTCAGAAGAAAAAGTCTTCTTCTTGGAAAGTATATTGTATAAAGAATTGAAACAAGAACAATTTATTTAATGAACATATAAATCTCGCAAATTAGGAGAATTCTGACTGAATATTGTCTCGGTGAGAAATGTTATGAGTAAAAGGAACGACACGTATTATATTCTCTTCATGCTACATGTCAAGTATGTTTATGAAATAGTCGTAGAATGTAAAACACATTTATTTAATTTAAATTTAAAAAAAAATTAGTAAAATCAATGAATTAAATAATTAAATAATTTTCCTAAAATTTGGAATAATAATATTTAATTATAATTGTTGAGTTCATTTAATTTTTGTATTGAAAGTTTTATATCGGAAAGAAAGTGCAGCGGTATTGGAACATGTATATTTGTCAAGTAAATTTTCTTCTAATTCGATTTTTATGACATTAATCTCGCATTTCATTTAGAAACTTAAATAACTAAACTCGTTAAAGAATTATAGCGAAACGGATAAAAAATGCTTTTTTATATGAAATATCCTTACTAGTAGTTGTAAAAATTTGTTACATTACTCTCACCTTTCTCATATAAATTCCTTTCTTGCAACGCAAGACAGCTTTCTTTACATGTTTAAATTTTCTCTCTTGGTCGAATTCGTAGGACGAGATGATTGAAGCGTCTATTTTGATTGAAAACCATTTATATCGTTTCTGTATGTTATCGATATATCATAGAATAAATACCTGAAATAGGTTGAAATGATAATTTGTACGCAAAAAATTTCAAAATTTGCATTTAAACACAAAATTTTTAATTATTTTTCTTATGTGTAATCGGTGATAAATATAAACATAACAAAATATCTCTCTTTTTATCATACAGTGGCTGCTATTAAACAATAAAATATTTTGCAAAGATATTTTTATATTTAATTATAAAAGTTAAATTTTGTGAAAGCAAAATAATATCAAATTTTATTTTACGTAAATAATGAATTTTTTAATTTATATATCACAATCTCTCTATCTCTCAAAAAATTTTCTATCAACAATTAATTAGATTAGATTATCTAAAATATGCATGGAAAAAGAAGTCGCAAAAAGTTTATTACATCTGAGATTAGTAAGAGTTTGTGAAAACAATGAAAGCAACAAATCTCGATCTAATATATAAGCTTCTACTTTCTCAAATCCTTATATTTCATTGCAGCTGAATGAATCTTACTGACATATGTGTATGCGAGTTTAGAGATTCCATTACATTCATACATACGTAAAACAATAAAAGGATTAAGCATATTTGAATAATTCGCTGAATTTAATCGCCGGAAGATCTTTGTCGATGCAATCATGTGAAAGCACTGAATGACGATTTGCCGCATATTTTTCAACCAATTATTGCGCAGGATTCTTTACAGTGCTTAGAAATATAGATTATTAATCTATGTTGTCTCCGAAGATTTTCTTATTATCTTAAAGTTGATTTTTTTTATTAAAAACATTGAAAATTAATAATTTTTAAATTATAATCGATATTGAAAAAATTAAAGTAAATTTCCAATAATATAAATAGATCAACATCATCATTTAGTTTATTTCAAACAGTCTTCAATGGATTTGTAATTTGAAGATACACTGTCCACATATTTAGTGTATACTAATCAGACTACGATTAATATAATCTTTAAATTAGTTAATTTTAAATATTTTAAAAAATATTTACAAAAATATTATATTTTAACACAAAGTTTGGAGCTTCTTGATAGATAAAAATACGCAATATCTTAATAAAAAAGTAATAAAATATTATTTTATATAATTAATTAATTTTTTTAATTCTTAGATTATTAAGAGCATCAAATTGAAAATAAATGTAACCAATAATTGTTGATATTTTCGCTGGAAAAAAATCTATAGATCAAAAAAAAATTCATAGATGAGAAGATTCGCGATATTCTATTTAACACACGTGACGCGATTCTACATCCGCATATATCTATCGTATGTAGGAGATTAATGGATTTCGTACATACTCGGTTTCTCGCGCGCATAAACATATCGTCGAGTAGTAAAATAGAAAGCAGTCAGGTACACACGGGTTGCAGGTAGACAGGATAGGGCTCAGGGAAAGGGAGAGTGAGTGAAAATAAAAGGGTGAGAGCGAGCGTGGAGAGCGGGAAGAGACGGAAGCGCGGTGAGAAAGACGGCCGCTCGTGGGGCGGATAATCGTGAAAGGCTCTCCCGGGTCTGCATTGTGTGCGCCGCTCCTTATCCTTTCACTCTTTTCCCATATCATGTGTGTTCTAGCCTGTACAGTATAAATTCCATAACGGAACAGCCGCCCGATGCGGGCTTCCTTCTGCCGCGAAATGCCTATGTTGGCTTTGATTCCCGTAGCGGTCTGACATTGACACGGTAATCTTCGTTATATCACTTGACAGTTTAACGCGCGAAATGCATATCTTTGTGAAACTGAGATTTTTCTAACGAGAGAATGTTCAACTTGGCTATCTCTCTCTCTCTTTATCTATCTCTATCTCTATCTCTCTCTTTAATTTTAATGAAATTGCAATTTTAATTAGAGTTTGTAGAGCAAACCAGAGTAATTACGAAAAGTTTTTTCGTTTCTGATGATATCAAGATTCAGGAGTCGCGCGTGATATCAATATCTGCAATTCTAATTTATGCATAGAAATATTAAAAATAATTAAGACATTTAAGTTAAAAATAATTAAGATATTTTAATGCATAAAAAGTAATGAATTGTCATGCAATAAATAATCAAATATCATTTATAAAAATTGATGATTATGTATGTCTTACCTATGTCTAGTTGAAATAAATAAACATATTCACGAATAAATTCGTACCCTTATATTATCGTTACATCCGTACATGAGAGTTTTGTCATTAATGCACTGCAAAAAGTTTGTTACATCTAAGCTCGTATTCTCCTATGAATATTACATAAATCACACGATTCTATCTGTATCGCAAGCTTCTTTTTGCATACATCAATTGATGCACAGCTGTACGCTTCTTCGGCGATGTGAGCCGATCGACGACGCTCGTTCCTTTCACATGCTTCCGCGAGAAATCATAGTGAAGGTGCACCGAACGACCTTACATTACAGTCAAGATCAAGATCAGTCTTTCGACGATTGGTAGTTGGCATTATGGCGCTTCGCCTCCGTGCGATACCGTGTAATTAAACGCAATACATTCAAATAGGTGAGAAGCCTTCGAGTGAACATCTACTACCTTCTTTCTCAGCGTTTCTCCCCCAAAAAAACTTGCTATAATTTATCGATTAATTTTTTTTTTATCAAATACCGGAATTGTTATTTTTTGCGCGGTAAGAAGTTTATACACGTATAAATTTTTTCCTCAAAAAATTTTAACAATTTATATTTTTTTTAATATCAAGCAGTTAATCTGAAAAAAAAACTCGAAATAAATTAGAAACTTTTATATTTTTAAATTTAAAATAAAATTTATCCTAATAATTATCATAAATTATATTAAATTATATTGTAATTATTATAAATTTCCAAATCAGTCCGATAACAAAATTTAAAACTACAAAAAATAATCCATCATGCCATCAAAAGCCTATTTGTCTCATCGTTGACATCGATTGTCATTCCTTCTTTAAGCCCTTGCCCGCAAGATCCTTTCACTTTCCTTCTTCTTCACTGCCCTTCTTTTGCGGATTACACAGTCGTGAGCGGCATCTACACATCGTGTACACGAGATCATCGCCTTTCGTTGTTAAAAACGTTGCTTTCTCGACTTTCAAACGTTCAACCGGTCATCGGTCTTCCAGTGAAAGTAACTGGAATGAGAGAGGATGCGATCTTCGCGGGTGACTGTAATCTCATAGCACTCTCCTCGACTGTCGGACAAGTCGGTTGATTTTTTTTTACGGTGCCTACATGACCGCTCGACCGTGGAAACGGCGCACGATTTCCGTCTAGTCAGATTTAATAATTGTCGTGAACGTTTATTACTCGCAAGTGTTTTTTTGGTTATTATTTTTACAAGAAAAAGACATTAGGATAAATTATAGGGATAATTCGTTATCGAAAAAAATTGTGCTTTTTAATATCAAATTGATGGTAATTAAAAGAAGATATTATTTCTGCCAATTTTTATTATTGCATATATGATAACTGATTTTTCATTTAATGATTTCTTTATGTAATAACTGTTGTACTTATATTTGAATAATTACAGAATAATGAAATTGCAATAGATCACCACTTTATAGCTTAACTTACTTATTAAATTTTATCCAGGAAAGATAAAAATTCTCTGGGGACGATTATTACTTGAATGTACAAACTTATTATTATACGTTACATATATTTTTTTTAAACATTGCAAATATATTTGTGTATAATATTTCATACTTAAATTATAAGATATGCTCGATATACATATAATATCGGAATGAATATTCCTCGTCTTTTACGTAACGAAACAAGTCAAATTTATGGATATATAATAATAATTTAAAGATCATTTCGTTTTTTGGAATAATTAGAATATTTTTAAGTAGCATACAACATAAAACATGTAAAAACTTTATCGCACTAAAATACTTTAGCGATATAAACTGATCATTTTTTCGTAATTTTTTTTTTTTTTTTTTTTGTATTTACATCTTTAGAGATTTTTAGTATTATAATTAATATATATGTATATACCTATATAAAATATGCATCAATAATTTCCATAGGAATTTCCATAAGAATAAGCCTATTTTGTGTATGAGCCTCTGAATTAGTTCTAATATCATTAATATTCATGCAATCTTCGGGATGAATTTATCATCATGCTATTACGTACATAAATCTTATTAGATATTTGAAACTGTAACATTGACACTGTTCCATGTCATCCACTTCCATGCAAGACGCAGTTTTAGTCGCAGATGCCATAATTACTTGAAAGTTGGCATTTATTAAAAATATAATGAAAAAGCTATTATTTATTCTAATTCTTAAACTATCGACATTAAATAACTGTAAAAAGTTGTAACATTATAAAATTCATAGAGGAAATATTTCTCCAGATTTTTCAAACATTATTAATGCTCATATATATATAAATAGATATCATTATATCAACTTCTTAAATAGTATTATAAATAAAATGATATAAATAATCCGGAATATATTATATAGACAAACTAATCAACAAAACTCGTTTGAACATCTATAATATTTAGCAAATTCAACATCACATTTGAATTCTACTTTAAAAATAGAGAAAACAAAATTTATTAAAAAATTAGAAAATATTATTGTAATAGATCACTTTTTCACATTTAATAATTTGATTATTTAATTTTATTATCATTATCAATTTCTATTTTATACAAAATACTTTCTGAACAGAGATGGAAAGACTTTAGAATAGAAATTTCTTTATGATTAATTCGCGGTATTAATTGCTCGATCATGTATATCTCGATACAAATAAAAAAACATGAGAAAGTAGACCATAATTAATCTCTGAGGACATCAGAGGATCTTAAACAAGATTTCAATTAGAAAATCTCCAGCAAGATTTAAAATTACACTTATACCCCTAAGTGTGTACCAGGGATTGAAATTTCCTGAAGCCAATATAGTTACACCAAGTTCAGGTTTCTTGACGTCTCGATGTGAGGCGCGCAAAAATGACATTTGTACATCTATAACGTATACGGTAGATTTCATCACGTATCTAGAGAAAATAAGTAAACTCAAAATTATATTCGATTTCGAAATCCCGATGGCGTAGGATTTCGTATCTATCCGTGAATACTCGGCGCGACACCTGCGCCAATCGGCAGACCCATGTTCGTGAATGGCAGCTGATGATACGCGGCATGGATCGGCATCGTTCTAAAGTCATAAGTCGTGGAGTCTCCGGGGTCCTCGTGTACGGCGTAGCCTTGCTTTGGCTGAGCGAAACTGGAGAACCAATCTGTCGACCCGCCGAAGCTCGCGGAACCTGGCAGACCGGCGGTCGGGAAGCCGGTCTGCAGCTGATGATGCGTCGGAATCGCGGTGGCCGCCGTGAAGCTGGGCATCGCGTCGGATAACATACTCGGCCAAGTCTTGGTGAGTTCCTCCAGTTTCTTCTGATACTCATCCAGGGATACGGTGTCCCGGAGCACGATGCCGTTCTTGTTACCAGCGATGGTGGCTGACGGTATACCGGCTGGCAATACGACCGCGCCCTGTATATTAGCAGCAGAGGTCATGTGGTACGCGGTCGAAGGAATATCCTTGACGTACATCTCGGCACCTTTTGTCATTTGATCTTTCTCTGCGATACTGCTGAGGATCTGCTGGTTCCTCAGGCTGAGATCCTTTTCGATAGAACGAGCAGTGTAGTACTTGTTTGATCTATCTTTTAGATTATCATGCAATCCACCACCTCTGGCGGCGCCGTCTATGTCAGAGAAAAATGAGTCTACTTGTGGACTGTGATAGGAATGTGCCGACGCATATTGCTGGCCTACCGACGCGATATCAGTTGGCGGATAGCTCGGTTGACGCGTGTAAGCACCGGCATATCTGACGGAAAAAGAAAGAAAGCGTGTTAAAGAAATCTGGAAATTAACATAGATCAGTCTCTCTCTCTCTCTCTCTCTCTCTCTCTCTCTCTCGATCGGTAACCAGACACTAATTGATTTTTTTTTAGATATAGATATATCATATATATAACTTTTATATCGTTAATTTACTTTTTGAAAGAAAAAATTTTGCTTATAAAGTTTCTTCTTATGTAAATTTCAGATTATTTATTTTCTTATAAATTTAAAAGCGCAGAGAATATTTATAAAATCATTTTTATAAAATCTAATATAGTTTTGTGAGAAAAAAAGATGCTTTCTTATTACAGTTACTTTGACATTATGTTAGAAGAAAAAAAAAATAAAAGAAAAAGAAAGAAAAAAAAATCGATGTATAGAGATGACTAAATTAAGGTAAATCAAAGAAAAGAAAATTACCTCTCATGGCCAAAAGGTAAATTACTGCCCTTGGAATTATATGGGATGTATGGTTTGCCAAAAGACATACCGTGACTGATGTCTTTACCAGACGGTATATGTACGTGATTCTCAGCTTCGTAAACGTGATCGAAGTCGTTGCTTTCCGAGGGATATGGTCGAAAAGGTTTTTTGCTGTAGTAACGATTCCCGTGCGTATGATGAGAATCGTTATCCCCGTAAGATGATTTTTTATAATGTTGTCGCCATGGGGCTGGACTTCGTCGTGTCTTGTGAACGGGCACAACTACTAGCACTTTTCTGAAATCAGAAGAGAAATAAATGGTTAAAGTACATATACCCAAGATTTTAATAACTAAATGTGAAAAATAAATTCTCTAAAAAATTCTTTCAGAGTTAAATCATATATAAGGAATTGAATTTAATTAAAAGTAATATTATTATAAAAAATTTTGAAATATGCACTGCATATAAGTGCGCATATATGTAAAATGTTAATTATATAGAAAATGTATGTACAAATATAAACTCATTGTACAAGAAAGTTCCAAGTTTGTTATTATCTACGTTTATATAGCACATTCACAATGTGTTTCACTTTCTATTTAAATTTAAAGTAATTTGAAAAATATGAGTGTGGCCATATTTTCCTATAAATGAAATTTCTCACAATCGAAAGTTACTAAAGAGTTGTAAGGAATGATCGTACTTTCACACATTTTAAGTTTTCGCAAAAACCAGATGATCCAGATTCGTGTTCTACTTTAATGATCCTGTCGCTTAAGGGAAAAAAGTCGTCGTAGACGTCATAGGCGAGTGAAAGAAGTCTTGTTTTTCAATTTTACAAGACATTTTTTGCATATTATATTATTTATGATCTATTATTTACGATCTGTTGAGAAATTTCATTTATAGGAATACCCATATTTTTCAAATTATTTTTAATTTTGATAGAAAGTGAAAAACACTGTGAATGTGCATATAAATCTAAATAATTATAAACGCTGATCTTGAATTTTCTTATACAATGAGCTTT
Organism: Cataglyphis hispanica; assembly: GCF_021464435.1. Taxonomy (NCBI): domain Eukaryota; kingdom Metazoa; phylum Arthropoda; class Insecta; order Hymenoptera; family Formicidae; genus Cataglyphis; species Cataglyphis hispanica. Next base: position 7,609,653 of record NC_065957.1, read on the forward strand.
ATTTGCACATACATTTTATATATAATTAATATTTTATATATATATATATATATATATATATATATATATATATATATGCGCACTTATATGTAGTGCATGTTTCAAAATTTTTTATACTAATATTACTTTTAATTAAATTTAATTCCTTATAAGCGATTTAACTCTGAAATTTTTTAGAAAATTTATTTTTCATTTTTTTAATTAGAATTAGTCATTAGAACTAATCATATCGTGACTAGATACTTTATCATCAATAAAATGTATATTGATAACATTTTTAATTAATATTACGGAGAAAAATTATAAGGACGATTTGTATTTACCAATCGTCTTAAGTCCATTAAAATAATGATTATGAGTTAGTTATGAACTTTCCACAGTCTTGTAACACATAAAATATACTTTTTATTAAATTTACATTTTTTATATGAGGACTTAAATAGCCATCATAACCAACTTTCCACCGTTCTAGTGCTAATCTAATGCACTCATATATAGTAGTAGCCTTAATTAAGTACAACATGGGTACTCACGCGTGAATGAGAAGGGGCTCGCTGATCGCCAGCACCAGAACGCAAAGGACCTGTGAACATTAATTACTGATTAGCACGTTTTAATGATAACAAGCGTGAAAGACAAAGTATACGACTGCCTATCGAATTGACAGACTTTCATGTGCGTAGAAAAGTTTAGCCGTGTGTACAATCTCATCTGCGAGAGTTACGCGTGCCGAGACACGCAATCCCATTACGCTGCAGTTATCATTAGTATATGGTGGAATTATATCAAAACCATAGAGTTTGAGACTCATCGGCCTTATCCTTCTATTGCAGTTTTATTGATAAGTATGATTAAAACTTTCGCACAATGAAAGTACATACATATCGCATTATATATATATATATATATATATATATATATATATCAGATTCTTCTAACAGTAAGTCTTTCAATCTTTAAAAATCGATTTAAATTAAAAACTCAAAAAGTTTTCTGTTTTTCATAGATAATCATCATTTATACGCAATGATTCAGAATCATACTCTATCCACTTCTTATTTTTGAATATATGTAAACAAAAATTATTCTCTCTCTTTCTCTCTCTCTCTCTCTCTCTCTCTCTCTTTGTTTATAGGAATTAATATTTAAAATATATTATACAAAATATATTATACATGTCTGTCGATTTATTTGTTAATGTGTATCGTATTTCGCATTTCTAATTTTATAATAAATAAATAAATCATTGAATGAAATTTGTCAATTAATGTAATAATATCATAAAAATAGAATTACAACAATATATTTCAAGTATGAATTCTTATAAACATACATCAACTCTTTCTCTTATAAACAGACAAAATAATTTTTGTTTGTATATATTCAAAAATAACAAAGTGGGCAAAGTATAACTTTGAATTATCACGTGTAAACAATTATCTATGAAAAATAGAAAACTTATTTAAAAACAACAAAATGTATAATATACATTATATGTATATTTCGATTTATACATGATTTTATTCGTTAAAGTAGCAGAATAGATAGAACTTTACGAGATAAATTTCTATTGTTTTCCTCCTTTGTACAGAATAATCACAAAACATAATAAATATAATCGTAAAGACATATAAGTTCTTTCGTACACACTATTATGCATTTTATTCTGAATAAATATAAGCCCCATAAATCACTATTAAATAAATTAAATAATTATTATTGCTAATTATTAATCTTATTAATAACGCACAATAGAGATAAATAAAAATAAATATAATTTCCATAGATTTTCTATCCCTTTCATGCATATATTTATCTTTGCATATTTTATCATATAATCTAATTTCAAAAAAAAATTTTTTTTTTTTTTTAAATATTTATTTAAAACTCCTTTTATCATTCAAAATTATTAAAAAAAAACTTGATACCGAGGAAGGCGATGGTGAATCTTTCGAATCGTGAAGTTTGATAGAGACTTTTAATAAAGACTCACCGAATACCGCATGCTGCCGGTCCTTGGATTAATCTCGCGCCGCTTGATATGATATTCGTTTCTATCGGTTTCGCGGATCGCGGATGAGACGCGGATGATCAAAAAGCTCGCGTTCGCCGCACCTATCTTAACCGAATCAAGATACCCCAAGTCCGAGATTTGACGTGTTCGTCACCGCGGACGATCCAGATAGTATTGCGGTTACCCGCGCTACGCCTCTTCTCTTTTATACAAGATAAAAAGAGCATAGACTCGCGCGTCCGCGCGATCGCCTCCCACCGTGAAAATGCATGCATCGGCACCGGCTCCGCCGATCTAGCTAGATGGAAATGGAAAACGGACGGGCACAGTCTCCGCGGTCTCCTCTCCGCTAAATACGGCCAGTCCGGCCGGCTGGGCAAGCGGCGTCGCGAATTTTTGTCCAGGGAGAAATCGACACTTTATTCGTCCTGAGACAGACAAGGGCGTATTCGCGATTGCTATGATATCCGCTTGATCTAGTGATGAGCCGAGAGTCCGGTCTGACAGGTGTATCTTGCGGCGTTATCATATCAAGTCTCTCTCTTTCTCTCTTTTTTCTCTCTCTCTCTTTCTCTCTCTCGAAATAAAAACAAAATAACTATTAAAAAAATGCTGACATGATATATGCTGGACGGATGAGTCTATCCAACGAAAGTTAGCCGACAGCTATCGACAGAAAGTAGATAGCTTTCCTTTATATTAATTAATCACTATAATTGAATGAAAAATAAATGAAAAAAAAAAATGAAAAGTAATGTACAAAGAACGAAGCATATGTGCGAAATAAAGGGCAACGTATTAATTTTAATAAAAGACCATGTATTTTAATTAAGAAACATATTAATATTAATAAATACATCAATAAATTAATTTTAATTAATAAATTAAATTATAAATTTTAATTAATTATGTAAAAATTACATATTATTTATCAAGTATCAAGTTCAAGTTCAAGATATTAAAATAATCTGAATTAATCAAACCTCGGTCAAATTATTATAAATTGTTATTATTAATCACTCTACGCGAACGCGCAAGAATGTGTTGATGCTTCTATAAGCCACACCCAACGTTTGCTTTCCAAAATACGAATAACAAGAAATTGTAAGTGCTTCGGCAATACGATCGTACGGAAAGTGTTCTACATTTTCTGCAGATACCTGCGTCACGGTTGACTGCTTGATTTTATATCTGATTCCTTTGTTTATATACATTTTTCCTCACGCTGAAATAAAACGAATCTCTATGTAATAGAATTATAATATTTATAATACGGATACGAATTTTAATAAATTCATGTTGCTTATATAATATATGTATGAATAAAAATACTATGTTATATGTATAAGCAATCTAAGTAAGTCGTGAAGAAGGAAGAAAGTACTTAAAAAGTACTTATTAAAACTTTTACGTATATTGATAATAGATGGTTATATCATCAGCTGATCTGATGGAAACGTGAACTTTTTTCTGACTAGTTACTCATGGAATGTTATCAAACAAAAAACGAAGAAGATCATCGCGATTTAATTGCAAATTGTGAGCGCGATCAAAAGTCAAAATTAATCTGCGACCATCTTTGGCACAAACTGTCTCTTCGCAAACTATCCTTTGGCTCGAAAAAAAAAAAAAAAAATGAAATCACGGATACATAATGATATTTTCTCTCTTGACAACAACATTCTTGTAATACTATCGCCATATTTTTTTTTTTTTATTTTTTTGACATAAAAATTTCACTGAGATGAATATTTCGCGCGTTTTCATATTGTTACGGTCCACATATACAAATCCTTTCCCGGCACGTTGCCGCGCCGGGATAACAATGATGGCGTCAATTAGCTCATTCACGCGATATACTTTCTTGCATCGAATTCAAGGTCAAGTTTCTAACCTCATGCCTTTTTCAGAGATAACATTTTGTTCTTTAATAGTGTACTGTCTCTGCCTTAATTCTCACACGAGAATTTTTATTCTCCTTTAAAAATAATAAATTAAAAATATTAACAATATTTTTCCACTACATAAAATATGCATATTTTACCGAATATAAGGAAAGATACATAGTATAGTTAAATTTATTCAGATTAAACTTGTAATAAATTTGCTGAAAAATCTTAAAAAAAGAAAGAGGGGAAGAGAAAACGCGGAAGGCGTAATAATAAAGAGTTGCGGAAATTCTTTTGCTCAAAAAGGATTTCCTTAAAAATTAGCTATAACGCAATCATTAATAATTTCAAAATAATGATGTGAATTTTTGCGTAATAGATATAATATTATCGAGAGAGATAAATTATAATTAAATGCAACATTTTGTGACTACAATTCTTCATACACAACAGTTTCACGAATCAGCACGTTTGCAGGCTTGAAAATTAATAGCCATATATAGCTTGCTATTTTTTTTATCTGCTCTTAGTCACGCTTTCGACTAAACGATTTGATAATTATCTAAAGACTTATATTTTTCATACTTGTTAGAAAACATGCAGTCTATTTAATATGAGTACAAAATAGTTTCAATTTTTCTTTATCGATATAGAGTATTTAAATATTTTTACTGTGATTTTTTTTTATATATAATCTTTCATTATAATCTTTTATACATATGAAAATGCTTTTTCATCATATTTTAATGAGTTCTTTTTTCTATCTTTCTCTTGTACAAAAATATATCCAATAATATAGCCAATAATTTTATGATAATGATTTTTAACGATTTTAAAATACTTTGCACTATATATATATACACTCTATTCTTCAAATAGACTGGAGAAGAAATATGCTATAAGATATATAATCAGTAATCGCTCTTATATAGAATAATATATTGAATAGAAAATCCATCAAAATTCACATAAATGGTGGAATAAAATCTAATATGCGGAAAAAATTTCACTGCGGAACAAGAAAATCATAATATCTTCCGTCTTCAAATAACTTAAAGCAGAAAATTACAGCAAACAACAATCGATAAATTGGTCTATTACGAGGTCCTGCAAAATGCCATGAAGAGAGAGTATATGATCGGAAATATCGTATACTTTAGATTTTATATTTTCCCCTTAAATTGATGTTTTAATCATCTCACATTGGAAGTTTATTAAATAAATGTTTTGTACTATTAATATTATAATTATACTTTTGCGTGTGAAAGTATAAAAAAATTGTCGAGTATTTTCATGACTATGTTATAAAAGAATCCAGAATTATTGTTACAAAAAATATAGAAACTGATTTAAAATTAAGTGTATTTAGTAAATTTAATTTAATGATACTGAAAATTTTTCGATATATCACAAGAGCGATTAAAATAACAATTTCCAACATCTTGCATCGTTGTCTTATAATAGTAATTATGATAATATATAATAATTATGATAATTATGACAAATATAATTTTATACAAACATCATAGGAATAATTACTTTTAAAAAATTCAGTTTCACTGTTAAAAGAAATTATTTTTACCAATTTTAATTGATTTCCATTTCTTTCTAATTGCTTTTATTTTGCGTTGCGGTCAAAGATAATCGATCATCCAACGAACACAATGCTTCGTAAAATCAATCCGGCTCCAAATGACACCGTTCGATATATTCGTCCAAACATCTCAGGTCTCGCATTTTCCCGTTGCTGTTGATGGACTGGAAACATAATACCTCTTATATACATTCACCGCGACCCTGGCCGGATTGAATTCCTCCAGTAGAGAGTTCACTGTCACGGTCTCGCGAGAGAGTCGTGGTAAAGAAAAGGATAAGATTGTATTGCGTATGTGTTATTCGTTTTTGTTTTCGCTTGAGTACCGGCGTGGCGTATAATTTGTAATTCTTTTACGATACGCGGCGCCGAGATCAGTTTCCCTTTCTCCTGGGCGCGTTTTCGAAGGTTTCGTGCAAATCTCGGAAAGTGAACGGTTCTACACGGTCATCGCCTCGTAATTTCTGCATCTTATCGGTAGCGTTCTTTTAGGAAGGGGAAACGAATCCCTCTCCGCGATCTCCGCTTCCGCGATCTATCGACGATGTTCGGGCCATGCACATTTTCGATAGCGATTCTTGCAAATATACACATTCTAAAAATGTATTCTAACAATACATTTTTTTCAAGATTTTATATGAATTATTATATTTATTTTTTAACTGTATGATTATTTCTATTATTTCTATTATTTTATACTTTATTTTATTTTATTTTATTTTATTTTATATTTTATTTTATTTACTGTTTTTAATTTTAATAACAATTTAGGAAACTTACATATACGTATTTGAAGAAATAAAATTTGATAATTTTTATCTTGTATTTTAGAGCTATATTAATATTTGCTTCCTATTTTTTATTATAATATAATTTAAAATTCACATCTTATATCGAAATACATGTGTACTATGAAACAATGATATACTTCTTGTAACACATAATTATGTACTGAGGAAGATTTCTTTCCATTGCCACAAGCCATTGTGACAATTTCTTGAAGCAATTTAATAAAAATGCGAAAACACAATGTGAAAAAGTAAATTAAGAAACCGCAGTTCCCCAGAGAAAGTCTGAGATTGGATCTAAATACTTCCTAGCATTCAGTAAAGAAGTAAGAATAAAAGAGAATAAGCGATTTTACTATCTAAAATCCGATTTGCATCCTGTATTGATATTAACGCTATCATTTCTTTAATAAATACATGATTTGACATTTCAAATCTGTGCTATTAAATATTATGTAATTACTTTAATCTCGTATGTAGTCTGTATTAAAAAGTATTTGAAATTATTTGAAAAACAAAATTTTATTATCTATTTATATTTTCGAAGATTTAATAAATTAAAAAATTCTATATCACTCAATATTTAATAACTCATTTTCTAATTAATGAGGCAGACTTAATAAAACACAAAAAGATATCTGCTTAGAAAATACTAATAATTCTTGAGCATCATGCATTATTCAAAAGAGAACGAAAAGTAAATTTCTCATGATGAAAGGGAAAAAATGTATTCATAAATGTATTTTTTATTAAGCGCGTGTTAAAAACACACACACACACACACACATATATATATATATAAACTTTCGCTGATACATTTCATATATCAGATTTAATGTAGTATTTCCGAGTTAATTATCCGGTTTTCGACGTGAAATTATATTATTTTATTATTATAAGGAAATAATAATTTATACAGTTACATTTCCTCTACGTAAAACGCTTCGCACGCATTTTATAATATTTATTGATCTAAATTATTTATTAAATTAATTATTTAATTATTATATGATAGTTATCGTGAATAATTGCTCTATTTTTAACATTTCTCTGCCATAAATCATATATTCTAATACTAGCAGCACTATTCTTTCTCAAGAATAACGTATAAAATATAAAATACAAAATATTATAACTTTGATATAAAGGTTGGAATAAATACAATTCTGATATATGATTATGATACATGTTATAAATGTGTTTGTTAGTTGCTTGCTGATAGATGGCAGCAATTACTGAACTTTCAAAGAGTAGAACATAGTGAAGCAGAAATATAGGCAGAGTACTATCTTATCCATCTTTTTATAAATATTAATTATGTCAAGTAACGTTTGATTTTAAATTTATTATATTTCAAATACAGAACTGAAAGAAAAAGCACTATACAAATAATACATCAGCACTCAACAATATAATCTTTGATTTTTTCGCCGTGACTTTATATTATAAACATGGAAATTTTCATTTTTTAATTCTCTCTAAACATACTCAAATATTTGATAATTTAAATATTTAAATATTTTTATAATGGATTATTTAAAAATTATTAAAACTATTAGAATTAATAATAACAAAAATAGGCTCAGATTAATATAACAATACTAATTGTAAGTGAAATACAGTAATTAGAGCGTAAACTTTTTTATTATTTAATTTCTAATTATCACGCCTCGGCTCTCTTATTCACCAATTTTCTCATTTAGTATCGTTATTAGAATTAGATAATTTAAATATATTTATAAATATTTATATTTATAATTTAAATACAAATAATCTTTAAATAAAAAATATATATATTATATTTTCGAATTTTCATTATATTAAAATTATTTAATTTAATATTCCTTATATTATAAATATGATATCTAGATTCCTGTATCTCCTTTGATTGTATGCGTACAATGATAAAATTAATTTAATACAAATTGATTTTGATAAAAGTAATAAAAAATGAAGTTATAAGTAATATAAATGCAAATTGTTCAATTTCAAGAACACGGTTCTTCCTGTTTTCGTGTAAAGGCGCGAAGAATTATTGAAATGAATAAATCAATGGCACGGCCCGTCGATTCGCGTGTTATAATTCTTGATCTTGATCTTGGCCGTTCACCGGACGTTTTCCTTTCATTAGGAGGAGGTTCGGATCTAATCGAAAGAGAGGAAGTGCATAAAGGAAGCGAGCGGCGGGGGAGGAAAGCGCGTTAACCCTCTCCCTCCCGTGGTGCGGTGACTTTTTGCCACCGACTTTGCAGCCATTAGGCGACTCCTTTCACGAGCACCATGTGGCAAATGGCAAAAGACTCCCTTTCATTCTCTTATCCATAGCTACTATCACGTACGTGTATAAAAGCAGCACGCGTATTCACGGTAGTCGTCAGATCGAAACCGTGCAGACGAACGATTCGTTTCCTCGTTGGATTACTCATCGCGGTTCTTTTCATTTTTATCATTTCTTCTTCTTTATTGCCCTGCGGAAGTGACACCCTCCTCTCCCGCTGGTCCTATTCCGGAACAATGGGAAGACAACGCGAGATGGTACCGTACCTCTTGGTAAGATTTCCGATGGACTAGTGCATTTACGATTGGACGCGATGTGTGTTTTTATTTCCGTGCTTGATCAAAGAGAATAATAATATTTGGATTATTCGTTTCGCAACTTGCGCTGTTAATAAAATTATGAAGAAAAAGCTACTGAGATTATATTGAAAGTAAAAATCTCGGGTAAATTAATTTTTAAATAATATATAAATTATATACATGTGGGAAAAATTTTAAAATATTTTTATGGAAATGTAAATTTAATATTTTTTCAATACAAATAGTGAGAATTTTCTGATTAATTATTTGTGATATATATTTTATTATAATATTCTGAATTGCAGATTTATTAAATTTATTAAATTGTTATCATATTTGATATTAGATACTATAATTTTCATTGCATACCGTTGCAATCGATCCTTTTAAATGTATGATTTCTTTTCGAATAGTAATATTGACAAAATAGATTAAAACGGATGAATTAAGTATAGCTTTATTATTTTCAGTTGAATCTTCTCCTAGTTCTCGTTTCACTAATTAGCTTGACCAATGCCGGCGGACACGGTGGCGATCAGTAAGTTTTAATTAAGCTTTATATTAATTATCAGTGAAAATAATCTCGAACAATGAAAGTGAAATACACAATCTTTCATCGTGCAACGTGTAAATTAATCGAGTAGTTTCTATGTCTCCTCAAACAATCAGAATCTTCAATATCTTTCTCTACCATTTGCAGTAAGCACGTGATAATTCACGTGCCATACCAAATCAAGACCATCAAGCACACGCACACAATAACGAAACACATACACCACGGCGGTGGCGGCGAAGACAAGTACGAAGTACTCGGATATACTGTGGGTCATCCGAATGAGCTCGGAGGGCACGGAGGCGGTGGCGGCGGCGGCGGTGGTTTCGGGGATGGTGGCCACGATTTCGGCGGAGGTCACGAAAGCAGCGGCGGGGGCGGTGGCGGTTTCGGTGGTCACGATTTTGGCGAGGGACACTTCGGCGGTAGTATCGGAGGAGATTTAGGAGGTGGCGGTGGTCACGGTTTCGGAGGTGGTGGCGGCGGTGGATTCGGAGGCGGAGGTCATGAAGGCTGGTCGAGTCGTTAGGAAGATTCTTTCATATTATTGTTACTTTTGAAAAAAACTAGAATTATCTTTGAAGTAATCGACACAATAATCCTTGAAAATTTACGGAAAAATTTATCTCCCTGAAAACGAGCACATGTAAGATACATATATTATTCGTATATGTTCCGTTATAGAGTGATATGCTTTCTGATTATCGAACTAATGTTAACGATGATATAGAATGGCGCTATAACGTCTGTACATTTATGATACATTTGCAATGCACTTTCATTTCAGTTATCTTTGAGCGAAAAGCATTCGTGAAAATATGCTTCGTAGAGTGAATGCGGTTTTATATACATGGCACTTCTCCGTGTATCGGTAACGAATGATTTGATTTCATGTTTTTACACTGCATGATGCAATGTGAAATCGCAAATAGAACCGAGACATGCTGATCAAAATTGTAATTGATACGTTTCGGTGAGTGCCGTTCGAGCTTTCGATTTAAAAAAAAATCCAAATATGTTTTCTTCTTTTATATTTCTAGTCTGACTCTTGTTAAATCTTCAACACGTTCTTTCAGCACAGTTTGTACATATCATAAATAATAATACTAATATAATAACAATAATATAATAATAATGTTGTTATTTCTTATGTTATCTTTGTATTGTATTGTTTTTATATCTGTATTGTTTTTTGTTAAACATAATAAATAAATTATGTATGTTTTTACAACATGTATTTTTCAATTTAATAAATCGCGTATGTACCTGATTCTATATACCTTTTGTATTCCAAAAATATTTTAAGAATCTAGGGAGGAATATCAGTATAAATTAAATGTTCATACCTGAAAGACTTAAAGTATGTCTCTTGTTACTCTTCTCTTGTTTCGGAATTTGTTCTTCACAAAATAAAATTATTTCGATCTTCAAATCCTTTTCAGCCAAAAATTAACGAAATAAATCTTCAGGCCTTTGTATGTAATAAACAGTATATCTTCTTTCTAATTATAAGTAGCTTTGAACGAATGAGTCATTATAAAGAGTATTTATGTTACTGGCATCTGTCAATACAATTGCGAAATCGCATATTTTATCGTGAGAATTAAAATCATTTATTCAATGAATTCTTGAATGAAAAATGATATATGTAATTAAATCTTTCTGTGTCTTATATCACATTTAAATTTTCTTTTAATGTGTCATGCGAAGTATCATAGCGCGTTATTTCGAAGACATTTGATATAAAACAAAATTTTATTTTATTATTTTTTAATCTTATTTTTATATGAAAAAGGTTTTAAACAAATTTTCAATACTGAAAGAAGAATACGGATTTGTTAAATATTATTTCCCTGTTTATTTTCCTTAACATAAATCGATAAAAGAAATTTATATATGTGTGTTTGAGAACTGTGTTTAAAATAATATATTTGAACATATATAATGTACATATAAGTTTTAAATTATTAAATATTTTTAAAAATGTATACATTATTGAATTCGAAATAATATACATGTTTCAAAAGCTCAGAAAATATATAATATTATGAAAGTTCTAATATATATTGTTCTAATAAATATAGTTCTAATAGAGATATGTAATATACACTGACAACTTTTACAATTATTATTTATAATTTGATATTAAAAATTAAATTTTTATTTAACATTTTTATTAAAATTATTAGTTTTATTTATGCGTCTTTTGAATACTTCTATGTATGACAAGTTGCATATTGATAGGCGCATTGCATTTAAATTCGTCGTTTTGAGAAAAGCATACTTACGCTCTATAGGTATTTAAAAATAAAATTATTTTAATATTCTAAAAATATTCTAGAAGCGATTCATGGAATTTTTTAATAATTTATATTTTATATAATATCGAAATTTTTAATAGATTTGAATAATATAAAATATTAAATCGTAAACAACAATATATATATATATATATATATATATATATATATATATATATACATATAAAATAAAAAGATAAGGAAATTCTTAAAATATAGCCGTTAAATGTGTTAAGCCTGTTGTGACTTGTGATCGCAAAAATTTTCTTGTATGTTATAATCAAAGAGAAATGGAATTAATGTCTTTATAAACAAGAATTTCACGCTTCGCCTAGCTACATATCATGAGTTATCAAAAATGAAGTTGTACCTATTTACAATAATCATATATATATATATATCTGCAATCGCAGTTAATAATCGAGCAATCTTTTGAATTATAATATGATCATTATGTTGCACAATTTATTATCTCTTCGGCATATCTACTAAATAACTTTTATGAATGTCTAAGTAATTTTTAAACGTTAAAATAAAAAATATTGTTTAATTTATTATTATTATTATTAAGCTTATATATTTATTTCTATATGAAAATTAATTTATTGTATATTCTTTTATGATTGTCTAATTTATTGACGTACTATTTAATTAAATATTTATTTTTGTATTATATCTGATATCTCTTCAATAAATCTATTCTTGATCTTATTCGTCAAATGTTATTAAGACATAGTAACTAGCAATAAGACTAACTTTTTCTTTTTTTTTTAAATTAATTTTTTAAATTAAAAAATTTAATTAAAATTAAAAAAAAACAGCAGCTCGCTGCTGTAGGATATCATTCCCGAGGTATTAATATTTATCATTGGCACGATCTCCGACTTCTTTGGTTGGTTTTTTCGTTAACACAAACATTCCAAAAGACGCACGCTTCTCCGCTTTGTATTTATCACTATCGCGTTGATACTCATGATCATCGACAAAATAACGGCCGGTGTGCGTTTTCTCCGTCGACTCATTCTTATACTCCTCGACGGAATGATTGCCTTCCTCGTGATTGCCCTCGTAAAACTTAGTTACATCGCCCGTATAAACGTGTCCATGCGCGGATTCGCCACTTTTATGATAACTTTCCTCGTATGTATGCTCATCGATATCATTGTGGTCTGTTTCCTTGACGTCTTCGTGAACCGCGTACTGCGGCGGATAAGAGTACCCGATCATGTCGCCGTGTTTCCCTTTCAGATGATCGGGTTTATTATTATATTGCGACGCGGGCATGTAAGAGTCCTTGGGATATTGATGAAGGGAAGGATCTTCCTTTTGTTTATGAGCCTCCTCTTTGCGAATACCGCTGTGATCTTTGGACAGATTATTGCCCGACTTATCGTCATGGTCACTGTGATAACCGTAAGTACTCCAAGAACTCCAGTCCTTGTGCGTCTCCTTATGATAAGCTTTCTTCGGCGCTTCTTCCTTAGGCTTCGTCTTTTTCGGAGTCGAACTGTCCGGCTTATGAATATGTATGAACACCGTTTTCGTGTGAATCCGGTGTTTTATGATCTCCGGCACGTGTATCTTGAAATGTACGCTGTTTATGGCAACAAAGTAATAAAAAAAAATAAATAAATAAAATGATTTTAAAATTCATCGATAAAAAGTTGTACAAATATATTTTTACTGTCGCGCGAATATATCATTGTTTTAATGGAATGATACTAATTAAAGCTTATGTGATAAATTGATAGTGCAATAGTAAATATAAAAATTGATTATCCTTGAACGAAATAACATACGAGAAATGAAGAAGATAGATACGTATGTACACATTTGTTAATTTGATAACGAACGAAAAGGAGAGTGAGACGTGTATAATATACTATAATTTTCGCCACGAGAAAGCGTGAAGCTCTGCATTTATCTACATTTATAACACTAAACGCCTCTTAACGAAGCTGCGCAATCCGCAAAATTGATGAATTTAATAATTATGTGTACATTGTTTACTCACTGCTCCTTATTGGCGTTTCCGCTGTTCAACGCCTCGTTTGACAGTATGATAAACAGACCGATAACGATCCTCTGAAACACAAAGTCGCAATCGTTACTCCTTAAATCATTTATAACACATACGTATTCGCTGAATTAATAATCGGCGATATTTATCGGCCCCGTTGATCACGGTCCCGTTGTATCGATCTCTGCGATCTTTGTACGCCGATCTAAAACGCATTTGCAAGGATGCACGCATTACTTTTAACGGTAATGGAATCGCTAATTATGTTGTACGAGAGCAACCGCGTGCAGAGCGCAATAGACTTGAAAAAATTTCTCGATTATATTTACTATTTATATTCTCAATTATTTTACTATATATGTAAACACATAGACACATAATATATACATACAAATATTGAGGAAATATAATCGAGAAATTTTTTAAGATGTATTGCGCTCTGCATTGCTCTCGTACAATATAATTAGATTTAATTACTGTTAAGAGTAATATATATATATATATATAATTTATAATAAATATAATTTGTTTATATTTATTAAATATAATTTATATATATTTATTTTTTATAATGCATATAAATGTAGAGCAACATATTGAGAAAATATGTTCGAGAAATTTTTATATGTATATATTTTAATTATCACTTTTGCGCACTAAGCTATATAAATAGATCACACAATCTGCACACGCGACTTTCGAGTTTCACTTCAGTATTTTATCAATTTCATCATTACCATGATGTATTGTCGAGACGTTGCAGTAGTGATCGCGAACACTGTTATCGGCGATCAGTCGCCATTTGCGATTTGTCGACGATGAAATGGATATTTATATCTTCTTTTCATCGAAAGCGTATCTCACGGAGAAACGTGAATGCAGTTCACGGCCGATGATCGCTTTCGCTATTCTTCCGGTGATATGCTTTATCTCTTGATCCGGAACTGATGCTGTTTTAGAAATTATGGGGTCGATAAACCATAAAGAGATATTGCGCGGCCAAGTTCATTGTCGCGGTGAAATTATTTCTTTTGCTCGGTAATTTATGCTCTATAGAAGAATATCTGATATTTCTCTAATAAATTCTTCTTGTGATATTTTTCTAGGAAACGCAAAAGAAAAAAAAATTATTAACCCAATTGAAGAGAAATTACATAGAACAACTACGTGCCTTCAATAAATGAAGCATAAAGCAGATGCAGATTATAAACAGGTAATAAATATTTTTGTAAAATAAAATATTTGAATTAATTTTTTTTACACTGTTCAAATATTTAATTTAATTTAAATTTTGGATGTTGTTATTTTTGCATCAAAAACATATTATTTAAGTTAAGAATAGTAGTTAAGAACATTAAGTATTTGAATATTAAATAAAAATACACAAACAAAAGTTGTAATTATGCAATTACACTAATTTACAAATGTCACACTTTATTTAGTGCCAAAAACCACCAAGCTATTACTTAGCTATTACTTAATCATGATGATATATATGGGATAAATAATAAAATAAAGCAAGGCATGTATATAAATGTAAATTAAAGGAACAGCATAAAAAATACGAAAGATTTACTTTATTGTACGCATAATTACGCAAATTTAAAGAATGCAGTTTACATCTAAATTATTTCTTCCGTTTAAATAATTATTTTTTATGTCTGAAAAAATATTGTGTTAATTTGCGAATCATTGGAAGAATAATATTAAAATTTGAGATTTTTTGGAAGAGGGGAGGCGAGGAGAAATATATTAAAAGACAGTCTTATATATATTCACGTACGTGCATGCACGCACACTTGTCATTTATTACAGATAAACGTAATAATATCAAACATATTATGTTACATAATAGACTGTGACAAGAAGTATCTAAGTGTGCTTAAATGAATTGTAAGCTAATGACAAACTACTGACTCTTTTCTTTGGGTTTTGTTACTCAAAACTGAATACTACATGTTACAATTTCTCTAAAAGTACATGTTATCGATTCATGTCGTCGTAATAGCCGGTATCATCATCATCATCTTCACGATGCTTTGCTTTATCATAATGCGGAATTATTTTGTAAATTGTGTGCGTATGCTTCACATTTTTCACCCGATAGGGAATATGTATTACCACTTTTTTCCTGAAACAAAAAAAAATATTGCAAGGTTTTTTTTACAAATTTATACAAAAACAAGGTTTTTTTTCGAATGTCTTACACATTTCTCTCTTTTTGATATTTCATATATTTGTTTATCTTATATTGTGGATACTTACGATTCAATTGATTGATGCAACAATGCAAAACTTATTAGGAACAAGATGGTATACTGCAATAAATAAAAATAAAAATAAAAATGCATTATTATCATATAATCTAGTTACTTTGTGAATATTATATAGAATCTTCTCGGCCAAATAAAAGTAGAATGATAGAAATACTACATTAGAACTAATTATTGAATAAAAAATTATAAAATTGAGGGAGAATAAATATTATTCAATTCAATTTAATTAAAATAAATATTTTTAATTTAAAATAAATTTCAAATTAAATGTTTAAATTAAATGTTTAATTTAATTAAAACTTAAATATATATTATTAAATGTTTAATTTAATTAAAATTTAAATAAATATATTTGATAATGTAATGAAGACATCTTACCAGGAATTTATTCATTATGAAAAACTTGTTTTGCTTCTACAATTTTTTTTCTCGAAACACCCTAGTCGATTGAAAGATACCGTCTATGCGTCGCACAGATATAAGCCAAACGTTTATATAGTGCAAGCAGCAACTAATGGGAGGGGGATGTATAAAGTATTTCACGAAACTCTTCCCAGCGTGCACTCAATGCACTATCATATGTGATTACCTAGAATACCGAATCACGAAACTCCTTTTGCCTCTGGATTTTCACCTGGAAAACATTTTTCAATATGTGGCAAGCCTAGAAACATAAAATGATACATTTGTCATCTTTCAACATATTATGTATATCAAATAACAATACTTCAAACATATTTATTTTAAAATTATTTATTTTTGATATCAACGTTCGCAAAGTAAGAAGAATAAAATTATTACTTACTCATGTGTGTTTTTATCTATGAAAAAAAAATTTCTAATAGTAGCAAATCATGTGTACATAGAGATTATGAGTCTTCGCGAACTGTAATTTAGCAGAGAAATGAATATCGAAACATTAGTCTCCTTGAAGCTCCTCTGTTGAGCAAACAAAACAAATCGTTCCATCTAATCAAATGCAGTATGACGTACGCGAGTCAATTAAAAGTGAAATCTTGACGTAGCGCTGGAAAGCACCGTAAGAAATGCCACCTATATGCGTGTGCAGATACATCGCGATTTCTGCGATTAGCAATTTTTATCCAACGCCGATTCCGGCCGAGGAAAAAGAAGAAATGGACGAGAAGATCGCCGCGGCGTGACCGCCTTGACTAGCGTGATCGTATAATCGTCGGCTGCGTTGATTTCACGGCAACATTAATTTTAGAGAATGAGTGAAAAAATCAATCGATTCGAGGACCATAATCGTATTGTTTGGAAAATACGTTGATTTATCCGTTTCCTCTCTTTGACACGCTCAACATATCCCTCGATCTATATGTAATATGTATGTAATTCTTGCGATTGATGCTATTTTCTTCTCTTTTAGTTTAAATATATTTCTTTTTATATCAAAGTTCTAATTTGCGCGGAAATTTTCGGTTTGTTTTGCTTATGAGATATATTTCACGTATCTCTGATAATCTCGCAAATATCTCGCATTTTGTACAGATAAATTCGTAAAATTTTTGTTTAATTAGCTTAAATAAGATATCTGAATTAGATTGTATCCTGAATTTTCTCTAACAGTTTTCTTTCGTATAATATTTTTGTTTTTCACTAATATTGCCCCATTTTTTCCAAATCGCTAGTTTTTTTTTCTCGCTTTCAATGTAAAGATCTTAAATGTAAACGTTTACATTTAACGTTAAAAATTATATTATAAATGTATCTAAGACCCACATCAAAACTTTCTAATACTAACCTGAGCGGATCTCTAATTGCAGTTTAATAACAATAATAATCGCATCTTTTCTCATATTATTTTTCCATTTGTCATGCAATATATAACTTATGTCAATAGAGAGTAAAAACAAACCAAATATGAAATATTATTTATTTATTTTCAATATATAAACAATTGACGTATTAGATAGAAATACATCATTTGAAATCTTAACTATTATTATTATAACTTATGTACAATATTTAAAAGTAATACAATTAAAGATACATATTCAAGATATATATCTAATGAAATTGATAAAACTTTGAAAAATAATTTGTTAATGACATTTTTTTTATATGTGAGATAATTTAATACATATATAAATGACATGACTCACATATATGTAATTTATATCTAAATTAATATCTATATTTAATATCATTTTGGATGCAGAAGCAACTGTTTTTGCAACGTAAGTGCATTTGATGTGTAATTTTTTATCGCACAGATTATTTTAATCGATCAATTGCTATACAGGATATAGATACACACACACACACACATACACACACACATATATATATATATATATATATACATACACACACATTTATACATGTAGATACGCGTGCAGACAATCTTTATGATTTTTGCATAAAACATAAAGAGTCAAAAATCATTTTTGGAATATAATTACGCGTTACAGTCGTCGTTTATGAAGGAACGCGCATAATCGCATAAGAACGCGAGTCAATCGTGCCTAAAAAAAAAGAAAGAGAATCTCGTTATCAATATAAATAAAGCATCAAGTAGTGCTCGACTTTGCTTTCGAAATCGTTCTTGAAAATTTTGATTTTCTCGCGACTGTCGTTCCCTTGGTCGTACTACTAATCATCGGCTTCTGCGTCGTGACTGTCCTTGTAGTACTATTCAATTCCGGTCTCTTCATTATGTATATTGCTTTCTTCATTACCATAGGCCTTTTCGATAGCTCTAGTTTTCTTGTTTTATCACTCGATATGGAAATTTTGATCGCGCCGTTTGTCAATGATTTTTCAGTCGATTTATCGCTCGACTTTTCAGTCGTACCGATCGATTTTTCAGTCGTACCGCTCGATATCTTAATCGTATCGCTCGATTTCTTAATCGTATTGCTCTTCAAATGACTTGTCAATTGATTGGTCGATTTCTGCATCACATTCACGGTCGGTTTAATTACGCTAGCTTCGGTCGCGACTAATCTCTCTGCCATACTGCTTATCAAAACGTTCTCGATCGCTTTCATCAGCAGTTTCCCCGGCGGTTTCTCCGTCGTCGTGCTATCGCTCTTGATTACGTTGATCGACAATGACGATCCTTTCGTCGTCCCGTTGCCGCTCATCGATTTAGGACTCTCGGTCGTTGTCATTAACTGCGATGATCCCTTTGTCACACTTGCGGCTGTTGGACTCTTCGCGGTGACATTCGGTTGCAAAGTTTCAATCGTGTTACTCGTTGTCGATTTCACCACCGTTATCGATTCGCTATTGACAGCTGATTGCGTCTGCTTTTCAACGATCCTTACGGTACTCTCGGAACGAGGCGTCGATACGGTCGTGGATCTCGATCGCTCGCACTCGTTTTGTTCTCCCGAGGCGGTCGAACATCTCGGATTTCGAGCAATCGCGCCGCCGCGATGTTTATTATTCCGACGTGACTGATCGGCGCCTTCTCGGGAGGGCTTCCTCGTGGATCGATCTTCGAAGAGTGGCTGTCGTTCCGTTGCAGCGATCTTTGCCAGCTCGGCTTCGTATGCGTCATGCCAATCCGCGTTCTCGTGCACGAATACAACCGGTTGCCATCTCCCGCGATTGTCATCGATCCCGGCGCCGGTGATCTTCTCGAAACTCGATTCGCTCTTCTGTCGCTTCGACTTACCCCATATTACTTGGGACGCTGGCTCGCCGGCCGTATTCGATGAATCCGTTATCCCGTGCGAGTTATAACGCGGATGCCGAATCGCGGTTGTCGTAGACTCGAACGTTCGATTCGTTTGATTTTCCGTTCGATAACCGGGCAAGTAAG
Source organism: Cataglyphis hispanica (assembly GCF_021464435.1). Taxonomy (NCBI): domain Eukaryota; kingdom Metazoa; phylum Arthropoda; class Insecta; order Hymenoptera; family Formicidae; genus Cataglyphis; species Cataglyphis hispanica. The sequence continues at coordinate 7,629,457 of NC_065957.1, forward strand.
ACGGTGGATCTATGACTCGAAGCGCGTTATTAGAACTCGCAGCCACTTGCTTTTCATAGGAGTTCGGTGAAAATTGAACGTTAGGCTTCTCATGAGAATTCGAATAGGCACTTGGCCCGTTGAAAAGATTATTTTGCTTTTCGTAAGAAGCCGCGTAGGAACTCGGAGCGCTGTAAAATTCGTTTTGACTTTGATAAGAGCCCGAATAGAAACTCGGAGCTCCGTTGAATTCATTCTGATTCTGATAAGAGTTCGAATAGGAACTCGGAGCGTTGTTGAACTCATTCTGCTTGTGATACGAGGTCGTGATGGGCCGATATGTGCTCGGATGGGTATCGTGAATCTCATTCTGCTTGTAAGATGTCGAGTAGGAATTCGGGGCGTTGTAGGAGCTTGGGTAGAATCCGGAAGCAGAATTAATAGCGTCGTTGTATTGCTCGTACGAGGTCGAGTACGAACTACTAGGACCGGTGAGAACATCGCTCGGCACTTTGTAAGTATCCGCGTAAGAACTGGAACTGGGTTCCATCGGTGCGAGCGGATGCGGAGCGATTTGCCGGAAAGGCAAACGGTGCGTACTTAATTGATACCAAGGCTCTACCGAAGGACTCTTCGAATCACCTTCGCTTTCAATCGGCAGCGTTGCGTTTTCTTTCGCGAGCAGCTCCTTCACCTTATTCATAACTTCCTCACCCGCTGCTTGATACTGATAATACGAAGCCGCCGATTCGCTCAACAATTGTTGCTCGTAATTCTGAAGGTTACGCATGTCCGTCAAGCGATTTTTATCGCTCTCTGCTTTGTTCGGAGGTATCGCGGGCGAAGAACTCCCTTTGTTTTCCTGATTCTTCGAAGAATTCTGTGGGTTTTTAATCAGTAGTTTGGTCGATTGCAATCCTTTAGCATAGCTGACGTTTCGAGGCGGATAAACCACGTGATGGCGATTGGAGGAAGAGGCGAACAACGCATCGCCCGATACTACGGGATGTACTGTTCCGTGATGAGCATGATTCAGAAGCATGGCGGTGGGATCGATGATTGAGGGAATCGGGATGAAGGGGTTCATTTGCTTCTCCGCGTCGATCACAGGAACCGCTAACTGCGTGACGAAGCGCACCATCACCTGGCTCGAATCAAGCGGCTCTATCAATCGCAAATAGATCTTGCGCTTGGATCCGGGCATCTGAATAGGCACAAGCGGGCCCAGTTCGTTCTTAGGAGGGTCCAGCAATTGATGCAGGATGTCAACGATGGAGTCGAAGACTCCATTCTTCTTCGTGGTGACGCGAAAAACAGGTTCGATGCGAATCGGTCCCTCGTCGTGAATCACGTCGGGAATTGAATCCAGCCGGTTGTCGTTCAGCTCGCGTGTCGACGATCCGACGATCGAGCGAGTCTTGATGTGTCTTGTCGGATTTCTCGAGTAGCCGCGATTATAACGATGCTGTTGTTGTTGTTGAGATTCAGATCGAAACTCATGGTTTCTCTTGGGCTTCTCGATTCGTGTCTGTGGCTGAAACTGTCGCGACTTGGGGAATATGTCGGAAATCTCAGGGATGGGATTTATCTCTTTTCTCGCCGTGACATCTTTAACAGCCAATTCCTCTTGCGACCTTGCGATTTTTTTTATCCTGAAGAAGTCAATTGTAAATTATATGCATGCATTATTTAAATATAAAATGCGATAGAAAAACGCGAAAAGACAAATTAAATATTGAAAATACAAATTTTTAATTTTATTTTATGTAATTTTATTAGATATTTATAGCAATTTATAGATACTTTTATTGTTATATAAATCTAATTTGACGAAATAATACAATTATAATATACAAAAAATAACTGCAAGGAAAAATTATTGTTTTAAAAGCAGAGATTAAAACAAGATTTAAAAACAAAAAAGAAAGAGAAAATCTGCTTACCTATTTAAATGTTTGATTTCGTCAGCGAACACTGTTGATGACAGACATGCGCATACCTACGTACGAATATACAAAGATCATATATGTAGAATAAAATATATATATTTTTTATTTATAATATAACATACATATAACACTACAAATCATTGTTTATAAATAATAATTGTAACCGTAATAACTGTAAGAATCTCAATTATTTGCTCACTTATCAATCTTTTCATACGAAAATTTAAATTAATCTAAATAATGTTGGCTTCTCGCGATTACTTTGCATTTCAAAGATCATTAATAAAATAAAGTATTAGCCGCATTTTTTCCACTGTGTGTGGATGTGCAAGTGTATCGCTAATTATTTTTTTAAAAAAGAAATATTTCCCGACTAAAACTCTTATAGAGTTTCACGTATACTTCTTCTCAATTATTGAATATACCGTTGGATCGAACAAAAAAGATTTGCACAAAAAATCCATATTGATTGGATAACAATCTCGGCGAATTCACGTTAGATAATATTTTTCATACACTTTTCTCGCTGCGAAGACAATAATTCCCCAATGAGTTGTCTTCACTCACCGTAATGAAACACGTGAGCTTCATGTCGCGTAGCTCGCACAAAATCCCGTTTCACCTCGCCGATGTACTATAAAGAGACTGTGGTGCGGCGATATTTAGCCACCTCTTTTAAAGCTTCTCCCATAGAGCGGCGTCCGTGTGCTTGATAACGCATCGTAGGCGTGTATGTAATCCTCCCCGCACATACGCACTCCATTACGAGAACCATAAACACTGGAGAGTAATTAGTTCCTCTTTGTTTCCACATTATTGAGGGATATCACATAGTTTCTAAATTATGATCGGACGCTACGAATATAAATCAATCGGCGAATTAATGATTTTTATTAATAAATAGTAAATAATGTTTATAAATACATTTTATTGGAAACTTGTACTTTGCACAGTAAAAAATTTCCAAATCTTATTTACGATTTATTCATAATTGTGTTATATTTGAAATAAATTTGATGTGTGAAAGAGTTTTAAAAATTATATCTTAATTAAAGTAAACTTATTTTATTCATAGAGAGCGCTCTTTCTTTCGTCTGTGTACCAGTATTTTTCGATTTCTAGTTTAATTATGTTAATGATTTCATGTGTGGAAGATAAAAATCTTTTCTATTAGAATATATCATGAGTTTTCTCACCTCGTTATTTTTCTAGACTTTAACAACTGTACACAAATCACAACTTTGACGTATGAAATGAAGTGACAATTAATTGAAGTCAATTCTTGAAACGCACGATGAGGAATTCTTTCATATCAAGTCTTTATAATACTTAATCATCGAGATGTCTTCTTTATTCTCTACTTTTCAACGGATTACATATAACAAGACATATGTTAGAATCTTTTGTAAGGTAATTAATTTCAAATATTTTTATAAACTTTAGGATAATCCAAGAGATTTCTAAGCAGCTTGATTGATTTGAGTAACTTTTACTCAAAAAGATAAAGTTTTATTTATTTTTAATAATTTAATAATCACAGAAATGAAAATATATAGATGAAATATATAGATGACTTTAACATAATGCTGTAAGTTTTGATTCTGGTGATTATATTTGCAAGCATATCGTGCTAACGTGCACAACGTGCACGTAATAAATTTTGAATTTCTATTGATATCTTTTGGACTTTTCCACTTTAACGCTAGAGTGATCATAACAAAGGCCATTGGCTTAATGAAAGTAAAATTACTAAACGCCCCGTTTTAATTGCGTGTTTGTGAGTTTTCCATCTCCAAGCGCGAAACGCCAAGTTTCTAGCACATCATCTGAACATGGAAAGTTGTTTGTCGAATCACAAATAATTGAATCTGCTCCATATCGGATTCTTATACGCTGCGCAGATAAGAGTGTTCTGCGTGATCTTATTGCTAGATAGAAAACCGTTTATTAATTAGGAAAGAAGAAGCAGTTTTGATAAGAAAGCTGTAAAATATAACAAAAAAATTCGATCTCTCGGATAATTATACCCACGAGCCGTAACGGAAAAGGTGTGGTTCGAAGACACATTTGAAAAAATGCGTAGATCAATATAAAAAATTCCGAGGTTCTCCGCGCGATCGGTATAATGATATGTGGTCTAACAACAAATCAGCTGTTTCCTTCATGATCGCACATGCACAAAACACAGGTTTGATCCAATCGGTTGAATATTAAAGGCAACGCACGTAACATCTCGTTTATTCGTCGACATTGTAGTCAATGATATATTAACATCAATTTTTATAATCGTACCTTTTGATCAACTCTTTTGAATACGTTATTCCGAGTATAATAAAATACGATTTGCAAAATATTACACTTACAGTCTCCGTCACTTTATTTGCATACTCGCGAGTTTATGATGCAATACACGCGTAATATCGTAAGAATACACCATTTTCTTCTACTTATAAATATTTTGGCCGATTTGCGAAATTGATCTTTCCTTAGATAAAAAGTCATGAGAAAATTTTTCATAGTTTTAAATTTTTTAAATAAATCTTTAGTTTATGAAAAACTCTTATTTCTCAATCATGAATTATTCGAACATCGTTTGCTGCATTACATTTTTGCTGCATATACAAAAAAATAAAATTAAAAATACAAAAAATAAAACTAAAAACAAAGAAATAAAGATAAAATTATTTATGATATAATTTCTAGAAGTTTAGCAAATGTTATATATTATCATATAAATGTTATATATTATCATATAAATGTTACATATTATCGGTTTTTAAATACGGATGTAAATAGTACATATTATTTATTTATGTTTTTTTTTAAATTTAGACTTGATTTAATGTTAAGGAATCTGTAATTTATAACTGCTATAATTTATGTAAATTAGGCTGGAATAATTTATGATAAAAAATATATTTGACATATCTTAATTAATACAATATTCATTTTCTTCGATGGCAAGGATTAAATATTGTAAATTAATTGAGCGAATGCATCGTCCATCAATCATGTCAGCATGAGTTCGACGATTAATGACGATTCGAACACATTCCGTTGATGTTATTTGATTTGCTTGCAGTTTATATTTTTTATAGATAGAATTTTATTTTTCCAATATATAATTTCAGGTTTTTAATAAAAAGAATATGGGGTATATACACAATTAAACAATACGGATAATTCGAAATATATTCTTTATTCTCGCAGAAATCCTAAACTATTTACTCGAAAATACATTAATTATTATATCCATCTTTACTTTTTGTATGAACGCGTTTACAATACCTGTTTCTAAAAAAAATTATTATATATAAATGTACATCTCTTGTGTGAATCTAAAATTAGAATTAATCTTAGAATTCACACTTTCGAATTATACGCACGACTGCACAAAATGATGCTAATAAACGATTGCTAACCGCTACGACCGCGAAACTTCTCTCCTAATATATTCCTAACTTTGCATTTTAATCGATAACATTTTAATCGCAATCCTTGATGAAAGCATTAATAAATATTTCTAATTGCATTCAATTATTGACAAAAATTCAACTGAAATTGAAGCGGCGTTTTCCATCGAAACGAAATCCATAAGCCGCGCTATTCGGTGCATCGACCAGCGCAGGATTTCGATACTGATGAAAGGATCCGTGAAGATGGGGCGGTCTCACGGCGTTTTGCTCCTCATCCTGCGTATCTTTTAGATAAAACGCCTCGAATTGACCCTCCGGCAAGAGAATATCTTTCAGGGATTTATCGTCCGGATCATATGCCGTCACGACGATAATTAACGCGACGAGAAGGCAAAAAATCTGCGATAATAAAATATTTTATATTTATCTAAGATATGAAAAAAATTCTTTAAAAAATTTCTTTAAATGTCAAATTTTAATAACAGAATATCTAACAATCTATACATTAAAATGCGAATGAGTGCTATTACGATCGTCATTATCGGACGTAACGAGTAATTAATTGAGTGACAAGTGGCAATAATCTTCGATAGACAAATATACGTACTAATAAAATGTTTTCGACGCTCCGTGTCATTATTATTTTCCGTTCCATTTCCTCGGCGATATCTTGCGCGATCAAGACGGACTGAAGTGGCAAACTAAAAGGTGACGTGATGTCGTACGGTGATGTCGTCGCCGTATAAATCTCTCTTGGCTAAATCAATGCAACAGGGAAAGCGATAAATCGGGTCATTCGTCAGATTAATTGCATGTTGCGCCGCGTGGCATTACCGCGAATAGATTTGCAATTAATTACGAATGAAAAAAAAAAGGTCGCGTTTGATCATCCGTAAAGTGCATTTCCGCTGAACGCTAATGTCAAGGTATTCGAAGAGTACGTGAATTCAATGTTGCGTGTGAAATGTGAGCATCGCCTCGATTCGCAAGGTAAATCTAGAGTAAAATATATCGTGCCTCTAATAATAAGTCTCTTCCGTAAAAGTAAGTCTTAAGAAAAAATCAAAGAGAATATAAGAGAAGCAAGAGATCTCGCGTGTATAACATTAAAATCTGGTGAAAGAGCCTAATTTAATTTCAAAGTAAGAAAAAATATTGAAAAGAGAGATCACGTTAAAGGAAAATTTATCTATGGATAGAAAAATCGATTTGCACGCTTTGTTCTACGTATTTATTTATGCTTGGATCTTTAAATGATTTTATTAAAAATCCTTATATGCTTTAGATGGATGTAATTGCAATGTAAATTTGTTCGAACGTAAGATATCGTCATGTACATCATTTTAAACACGATTCTATCTAAGGGATGCCCACTTAAAAAAGAAAAAAAATTTTACTGTCCTCCATTCTCAGTTACGTATATACGTGCACCTTGACCGCTCACTTATTGCGAAACAGCTGTTAACGCAAAATCTTTCATCGCGCATGTCGACAATACGAAAGTCGAAAAGTACCTCAAGAGCTTTGGGAAATATGTCTTTTTGTAACGTATATTTAAATTAATAGTAAAATATATAATAGGTGCGGTTACGTCAATCGGCGTATATCTCTTAATCATGTAGAAACCATGAAAAATATAATGAACATTTAATTGACGTTAACGATGCACATCACGCAAGTGGAAAATCATGTTTCTTCATCGCTTTCTTTTTTTTACACGAAATGAGAAGAGTGTTATTATTCTGAGAAGCCACTAATATATATATATATATATATATATATATATATATATATATATATATATATAAAATATTTATATTAAATATTTATATTTTGTGAACTAATCGTTGTATCTCTCATCACCTCATAAATTTGAATGATTCGTCGAGATAAAGCATTAGTAAATAGCCGTAAAACAGCGTTTACGTAAAAGGCTATCCAATTAGGGATCACGATGATCCGCGGAGCACGAAAGCGAAAGTATTTAAGCAAAGCGTAACGAAGCGAAGAATCGCGTCTCGAATCACTTTATGAATTTTAAACGCCTCGAAGCTAACACCCGCAGATTGATCGACTTGATATTGGAGATATTTTTGAATTACTGAAAAAAAAAACAAGCAAAGTAATAAATAATCTAATAAAAAAAAAAAGGAAACGCGTCATTTATCAATACTTTTTCCAATTTCTCACCGATCATTCGTCAATAGATCACCGTTGCCTCCATCTGGTCGAATTGATACTCGACCAGTTTTGATAAAAATCTCGAGAAAGATCAATGTATTGCAATCTAAAATTAAAATAAAACAAACCATATTAGTCTCGGATAGTGTCAAGCTTCGTCCATCCGGAATCGTATTGTATTCTTTACACACGTGCCTAGATAAATGACACCTCCGGGAAATTGCGCGTGGACTCTCGCGTGGAAAGACTTCGAAATACTCATCGAAAAGTATCGCCAAGAAAAAGTGAAAGCCAGCAACGGCGTCGCCGCTCGCGGTAGAGACGGATTTCAAGTATCACCGCTTGACATCGGCGCGCCTTCGCGGTTTTATCGCGTTCCTCGTCGAAGTGGAAGTCTCGCCATATCCGCAAAAACGGAAATCGATGAAAATGAAAAACGAGTCGAGTGTGCGACCTTTGTTTTTTTTTTGTATGCTTTGCGATTGACGTATTTTTACGAAGGGGATAAACGACAGACTTTTTTTTATTCGGCTTTAATTCTGTAATATCTCTTGGCCTTAATTCTCTGTCTACTGGCCGCTCGTGACTTACGTTTATATAGATTTTAAAAGTAATCGAAAAAATGATTGTGTGTTTAATACGAAGAGGAGAGATCTCGGCAATTAAATGTTAGCGTCTTGTCGATGAAAAGAGGAGCTCCATTCAATTTCTTGATTGAAAAATGACGAGAAAATAAAAAATATGAGGCAGATATAATTATGTTTAGAATCAAGAAAATATATAATGCTTCCTTAGCAATAGTAACAAAAAAATAAAATAAAAATAAAAACAAAATCAATTTAAACACAAATTCATGAGAAATGTGTAAAAAACACAATTCAACGACCGGCAACGATTAATTGCACATTAAATCATTATTATCAAAAATATATCAATATAATATATTCTTAATATTATTATATACATTAATAATTATATTAATGTATATTGTAATAGTAATAGTAATACATATTATATTAATATTTTGCGTATCGCGGTTACACAGAGAAATCGGAATAATAAAGTTATGTCGTGAAATATATCATAACGTTAAATTGTAAAGAATTAATAATACACTAGATTGCTATTAATAATTTATTATATATATATTGTGACGACTTTTCCCTCTTTTATAATGTCTCGGTCGAACGATGCGCGCGTCCGCCATTAAGATCTTCCCGTCACGCGGATGAAATTTTGCCCCGACGAACGAGGGCCCGCTCAGCGATCGAACAGAGATCCGGCAGAGATAACTATTAAAATATTATTAAAAAAATAAATATTAAACTATTTTTATAATTTATTAGACATAGTTTTATATTGTAAGTTTATATTGTAAATTTTGATATAATTTTAAAAATTGTACATGTAGATAATTTAATTATAATATAATACATAATGCATTAATTGTAATATAATGCATAATATAATACCCATATTTGTTTTTAATGTATTTTTTATTGTATTTAAAAATTACTAATTTTCATTACGACATAATGAATGATGCAATGAGTATGGATATCCATCGCATATTTCTTCGGATAAAGAAGAATCAGACATCGAAACGCATAGGCCTAAAAAAGAATTCTAAAGGAAAGGCACTCAAAGATTCAGACGAAGAATCTAATTTTGAAATATCTGCAGGAAGTGGTGGAGATGATAATCAAATTGACGATGATTAAAATGTATACATATTTTAAAATTTAGTAAATAAAAATCTTTATACGATAGTATAAGGCAAACCATTTTATACATACTAGTTGTAAATAGTACAAATATAAATCGTGCCTGATTATGTATTCTAATACTTCAAGTTTATGTATTTTAACACTCCAAAAATATTGCATCCAAAGACGTAGAAAACGTAAATTCAGCCCTTATTATTCTTAAGTACTTTTCTGTCAATGTTATTATAATGCAATTGGAACAATATTTTGTTGGATAATAGTATAAAATTACAAATATTCCACGCGCGCAAAAGATATAAACATATATCTATACTACATATATTAAAGAATTATATTAAGGAATCTTATATTAAGGAATTCTTACATATTTTTCATTATAATTATAAAAATTGTATTACATATATTATGTTTTACAACCTATATATGTGTAATCAATTCTCAATTGTTTAATATGAAATAAATGAATATGATATAGTAACAAATAGACCTTTTATAAAAAAAAACAAATGTAAACAGTTAATTACAATAATTATTAAAGCTCTTATCATTATCATTAAAACAGGAGTTTGAAATTCTGTCAGAAGTCAGAAATCATATAAATTTTTCTTTTTTTCTGCAGGATATGTAAAAGTAAATTAATTTTTTCATCTTCCACCACATATTTGATAACATGAATTGATAAAGTATACCAAAAGCTTGGTTCTTTATTATATGTCTTAATAAATATGCATACAACTGGTTCGCATGTTTTACATTTACAAAAAAAATAGACCTTATAGTAATTGGCCAAGATTAATATCCATTTATTAATCCACAATTTCAAAAGTCTAAAGAGTTTACCAATTTATATTATCAAATATAATGGAATATGAATAATGGAAACTAATTTATTTTGATATATTTCACAAAAAAAGATTCACAATTTTTGACATAATAAATCAATATGTCAATAAGAGATGAAAAGCTTTAAACTGCATTAAATTTCAATACTTTTACTATCACAATGTCTTTTTTACTAGCGATAATAAAAAGTTTGAAAAATAATATAAAATTTGATTGTGAAATTCAAAACAAAATTCTCAGAATTGAACACAATATATCTGTCCTTATACATTATAACATATACAGAATAATTATAGAAAATGGAAAAATGTTGCATGATTTAAAAAATTTTAAGAAAAATCAATTTTTATATAAAAATTATGTGATTATTTAAAAAAAAAAGAACATTAAAATAAAATGTTTAAAAATATTGTGCAATCATTTCAGATGTATCAATATATTTACTGTAAAAAAAAATATTATCATAAAGAGATAAAGCTCATTAAATTTTACATTATACACATGTGTGCACAAAATTTTTTTCTGATATTTTCCATCAGTTTTCAGAATTATTCTATATATCAATCACATACATGAATATTAAAATTAATTAGTATTTATGTACACTAAGTATTCCTCTATGTAAGTCATGGTTATACGTATCAAAATATATAATTTAGACAGAATAAAGGTACGAATCTAATTTTGTCTTTGAATTAGGAGGTGAGGTAAAAGGGGAGAACCAAGCTATCGAAAATCTTCCAAAAACTGCCTGAATTGATTTCCATCTACTATTACGAACCCATCTAGCTTCCTCTTTTTTAAGTTGTTCTATGCCCTGCAATACATATTTTTAAGTAATCCATATTCTTTTTTTATATAATTTCGTAAAAAAATAATTTAAATGTACATACAGTTTCATCATTCCAAATAGCTTGTAGTTGTGTGCCTAACATCACAGCAGTAAAAATGGCAAATAAAAGTGCCTCGAATGCCAAAAATAACAATAACACTACCGTCGCTGGTGGATTAAACGTGGAGCATTCCCTCCATTCTTGTCTGACACACGTTGTGAATTGTTGTATACACAAAAATAGAGATTGTAGAGATATGCCCGCTATATAAAACTAAAATATAGCATAACAAAAAGTGTATTTAAGATTGTATTATATAAAAATTTCAATGGATTTATATCAAAAATGTATGTTTTGACAAATTTTGATTTTTCTTTGCAAAGATTTATACTACATATGTAATTTGTAAAATACTCACAGTAAAAAGTACAAAATATTTTTGATTATTTTCTCCCACACAATTGTTGACCCATGGACAATGATGATCCATTTTTCTAATACACCTACAATCAATATTTTAATACAATATAATCAATGCATTGCTCTATCTCATGTGTATACACTTAATCCAATCATCCTTACCTTTGACAAACAGAACAATGATGTGCCCTGTCAGGTTTGATAGAACAACATTTTGGACACTTAAAGATAACTTGTCCATCTCTAAATCCCATTTGTTGTATCATCTCTTTTGTTGCATTACCTTTTGGTACTGCACCCTATATAAAAGTATAAAATATCAAAAAAACATAATGTATCTTGTTTCAATATATATTCAAATATCTGTAATAAATAAATATTAAACATTATCTTAATTACCGGATCTGTAAACATGGTTCTTAAATGTGATGCAAAAGCCAAAAATGCTAGAGACTGAAAAATGGCCATATTCAGGCTGGAATATAATGTATTTATAGTAGGAATAAGAATTACTGCCATTACTACAAATTCTGCATAAATTATCAGAAGCCATGTTAATACCGCACATATAATCCCGCATATATCCTACAAATATAGAAATGTTACATTAAGATTATATATTGAAATAAATAATAATATAATAGATAAGTTTGCTTTGGATGCTCATGTTTTGAATGCTTGTAAGTATCTCTTTTTTTGTTTTCTTTGGCTCTCTAAATTATATAGTCAAAAGTTAATTGTTGGATTCTAAAAATATCAATTTATTTTTGGATATCATATAAAATAAAATTTTCTCTTTTCTTTATTTGAAACTTTTATGCACTCAATTGCTTGCAAAACAAACTTATCCAATACATAATGCAAAACACATACACATTAAAAAGTCTATTTGTAAGACTTGCCTTAATACACCAAAGTTTTCCACCACAACACCTATTATGAAAGTCTTTCTCCCTGTGAAAGGGCATATAATCATAATCCATCGTTGAAAGTCTTATTCACTGAACTTCTGTATCCCTTGTGAAACATAAGGGAGATCACTGACACCTCCACCTTCGTACACACAAAAACTCGCAGTCACATTCCTAAAAAAATAAAAAAATAAAAAAATGGTTATAATGATACAGATATTACATTTTCTGCTCCAGAAAGTTGGAGCCCGAGCGTTATTTGTCCGATATGATGATCACGTTTAATGACAAAATAAATATTTATCAATGTGTTGTTTGTCAACGATAATGAAGATTTAGACAGTCGACAGAGAATATAGAGTATATCGGAAATGACAAGTCAAATCTTAGTGCTCTCTCAAAAGATAGATAAATTGCTTAAATTGAATACTCACATTGTCATGCGACGACATGCATTCGTGAGAAACAACAATGTGCGATGTCTGTCGTCATATTGCTTTGCATTATAGCGTCGCAGAAACGCGTGGAAATTGATTTTTCCCGATAACACCTACGATGTAATTAGCAACGAAGTGGGTAGGGTGTGTGTATGGTAACGCATAAGAAGCTATAATGTATGAATATATATGTTCTAATTTGTCAAATTAATTTTCATTTATTAATCGAGAAACAATCACGTATAAAAACTGACATTACAACAATTCATACTATCGAGGAGATAGTGTTCTCCTCGCTTTCTATCTTCTCCCTCGCGTAATCGTTTATTGTAACGGTTCACGAAACTACACGAAACCACGTAAACGCGCCGCGCCGAAGAAAGCGCGATCTGACTTGACGAATCTGACGATCCGGTTATCACGTGCGCAATCTGGCGGATTCGCGAGAGGGCGGGGAATCGGATGTTATCAAGAGCGGAAACTAACCTCATCGTTTCCGAATTCTTGCAAGCGCCATCGGAAGTTTGACAGGTGATTGCGTTCAAAAATCTACTATTCAATGGAGTACCCATTGATCGACCAACCAGAGACAAAATTACTGAAATTTATTTTATTCCGATTGGCCAATCGAACGTTACTCGGATCGGTGGATTTTCGAACGCGATCCAATAGCACGACATACGCACGTACGATAGATATGTGTATGATAGAAGGGGGGTGGGGGGCGGCCACGGTCATATTGGCTACTTGTGACTTTTGGGAGGACGGAGTAAAAAATAACCCAACTTTCCTCGTCACTGCGTCCAGGAAAATGCTGCCCTGGAGTATCGTCCATTGATCCCAGCTACGCCGATCGTATCAGCGTGATCGCGGTACCGCGCCGGGCCATCTCATCGCTCGCAACGAAGGCTGTGTCTCTCTCTTTCCGTGGAAAATGGTGTGTTCGCCCTCGGGGGGCACGGTCAGCGCCCACCATCGACTTTCAAAATTTAAACGCCCGTAGTCTCGTCGCGTGTACATTATTTACATTTCTTTAGCGTTACGTCACTCACTATTTCTTTGTCGTAGAGTTTCTTCGGTTTCGGCCAGTCCGCCGATATAGAGATCACGTTGGACGGCGCTGAGACGCGAAAGACCGCGGACATCAAATCCGAGGATGGCAAAAAAGAGCGGCACTTGCTGTACTACGATGGCGAGACCGTGTCCGGCAAGGTAGGAGGGTTCTGCTCCATCCCAATACGTCGAGTCAACGTTGATCGTTTATCTGGTTCACGAAAACTGCAATTTGACAGAGATGAAAACTCTTAACGTGTTTGCATGCAATGTGTTCAGTGCGTTGAAAACTATGTGACTGTTCCATGAAACTTGAACAAGTATTATATGCATAGACTACTAGCTAATATACTTGGTGAATTGTTAATCATTAAACTTTCATATATAAAATTCATTTTATATAAAATTCATATATAAAATTCATTTTATATATAAAAAGTTGAAACTTAAATCTCTCTTGCTACTTTCGTTTTACATTTGTTTGCAGATTAATTCATTATTGATAGAAGACACAACTTTAGAGAAATATAGATAATACATTTTATAGTTATATATGTTTTTCAATAAAATTTATATACCATGCTTTTTAAATTACTCTTGTGAACTTTGCATTTCATTAATTATTTATAACTATTACAAATAGTATTTATTATTATTGTATTTTCTTACTTTGATATTTTATATTATATATATGTTTTTATAAAATATAAATTTCTTACTAAATTAATGCTTGCAGATCAACATCAGTTTACGGAAAGCTGGTAAATTGGAGCATCATGGTGTTAAAGTAGAGTTTATTGGACAAATTGAGCTATATTATGACAGAGGTACCCACCATGAGTTTACAAGCTTAGTGAAAGAATTGGCAAGGCCAGGGGAGTTAACACACAACACAGTGTACACATTTGAATTTCCAAATGTGGAAAAACCATTTGAGAGTTACACTGGCTCCAATGTGCGATTAAGATATTTCTTGAAAGTGACAATTGTACGAAGACTTAGTGACATTGTTAAAGAACTCGAATTAGTTGTGCACACTCTTAGTTCCTATCCAGATATGAATAATCCCATTAAGATGGAAGTTGGAATTGAAGACTGTTTGCATATCGAATTTGAATATAACAAAAGCAAGTAAGTTAAATTTAACGAAATATTTGAGTTGTTGCAATGTTTTTCTAAATTTGTGGCACTAACTCCTGTTTATTCCAGGTATCATTTGAAAGATGTAATTGTTGGAAAAATATACTTTCTTTTGGTTAGAATAAAGATAAAACATATGGAGATAGCAATCATCAAACGAGAAACTACAGGATCTGGTATGTTTTAAAAAACATACTTAACTATAAAATGTAGTAATACATATTAATTATAATTTTCTGCAGTTTTGAATGCATGTAGAATAGCATGTAACAAAATTGGAATGCAAGTTTTGGTTTCACAAGTGTTTTTTTTTTAATGGTATTCAGGCATACTAAGATAATAATCAGAATACATATTTGCAGGTCCTCATACATTTACCGAAAACGAAACTATAGCAAAGTATGAAATCATGGATGGTGCACCTGTTCGAGGAGAATCCATTCCTATAAGGGTTTTTTTGGCTGGGTATGATTTAGCGCCTACAATGCGCGATATTAATAAAAAATTTAGCGTTAGATATTATCTGAATTTGGTTCTCATGGACGAAGAAGATCGGCGATATTTCAAGCAGCAAGTGAGTTATCTGTATACACATTTTTTAAAGATTTTCTTTTAAATTATAATATGTTTTTGTTTTTTACATTCAAAATGATATTACTATGCATTTTTCCTCGTGTCTTATTATATTTTCATATTCGTAGGAGATTACGTTGTGGAGGAAAGGTGAGAAAAGCAGAAAATCACAAACGGCCTCGCCACACATGCCATCGCATTTAGTATCGGCTGAAACGGGATTCCCGCAAGGCGCTCCTCAGAACGGTCCACCATCAATGCCACCTGGTTCCGATCAACTGCCAACGAGTAACATCACAAATGTAGAGGATGCTCCAGCGCCAATCGAAGGCATGACACGAGAAGAAGGAGATGGCGAGGGAGAGAAAGAAGGTGGTCCAGAAAGTGATTGAGCCCTTGCATGTAGTTCTGTCCCTGGTGTCAATTATGGCCCAGATTAAATGAGAATGTTAAATATGGCTAAACTGTATAGCGCAAAGGGATTAGCTTAAAAAAAAATATCTCCTCTATCGTGCACGTTGGGAGATTTGTTTTTATTGAAAAAAACAGTGGGATACATAAAAGACCTGCTAGTAAAATTGTAAATATTTTGGATACCATAAATATATATATACATACATATTGTATATATATTTATATGTATGTATGTATGTATATATATAATTGAGAGCGAATGATTTATAATTAGTATATTACTGATCAAAATTAAAATATTATTGAAAAATGAATTAAGAATATAAAAAAAGATTTTGCCATTTTGGAGAGAAATAATTTCTAGATTATATTTTAACGGATTGCGTATTGCAAATCACGAGTATAATATGAACAAGCAGTACGAATATTTCTGAATGGACGGCTTACTAATCAAATATATTAAACAACCAGTGGTACATTTTGCAAAACATCTGAATGTTACAGTGTTCTAAATGTTTTATACAGACATCTCCGACCCGCCTACTGTATAATTCTGAAAAATTCGAAGTCTCTCTTTATGGCAGCGTCATATGTTATGCAAAGAGAGTTTATAAATGCTGAATGGATATAATATACTCACAAAGGCTGCCCCATATTAATCCGTTCACCTAGTCTACGAGTAATAAATAAATAAATGAAGAAATAAGAGAAAAAACTACTTATGTGTATGATGCACGTTTTTTGAAAATAATTTATATATAAGTACACATATATACACATGTGACATCTATCAAGCGAGCAAAATCGCACTTATTTTTAGAACGAGTTTGTATTTAAGATAAAAAAAGAAAGATGTCGATTGTTGCATGATACGAGCCATAGATTCTCCTTTGAGTTTAATGCAATTATAGGAATCATTTCATAAAGTAGACTTTTATATGCAGAAGTGTGTACATTTTACGTAACATATTAATCTTCCAAATAGACAAATTATGATATCTGCTCAAATTAATATGCCTTTCTGAACACGGGAATGGACTATGATAGATTAAACAATGGGGTAGCCACCTCATGTATTTATAAATATATATACATAATATACATACATACTGTGTAATATCATGTGTGTATGTGTATATATATATATATATATATATATGTACATATGTATATATGTATGTATATATGTATGTATGTACAACATATATTTGACTTCTTATTCTGGCAATAATTATTAGTTGGATTGACACATTACCTCACAAAAACACAAAAATAACAAGATCAATTTTTTTAATTATTTGCATATCTTTTGAGAAAATCGATTTCAAGTATTTATAGTAATGTGCGTTTGTTACACTATTTGAATTATTTTTCATGTAGACAGTACAAAACACCAATCAAAAAGAAATTCCATATTACCTTACTTTTCTTTTACTGAAATTATTTTACTGATATATATATATATATATATATATATATATATATATATATATATATATATATATATAAAGTATCGACTCTTCAAATTATGGTATAGTCAGTAAAATAATTTATATATATATATATACATATACATATTTATACATCAACAGTCATGAGTAGATATACTTTCTTCCATCATTACAGTGAAATACCATGATGATGAAAGCAAGACTACTGCAAAAGAAAAACTTATCGTTTTGTACTGTTCTATATCATATAAGAATTAAACTGTAAGAAGAAGAACTTTATCGAGGGACATACATAATATTAGATGATGTGTATATATATACACATGTAAGTAACACTCGAAATTTTGTTTTGTGTAAGTTGAAACTTTATATAATCCATACTTTGTTATTTGTTGACTGTAAAGAATGAGACTGTAAAAGATATAGAAAGGGAAGAAAAAAGAAAGAGGAATGTGTAAGTAAAAGGAGGAAAAATCTATTTGTGAATTATTTGACATGGTAAATATTGTATGTATATGTATGTATATATATATATATATATATATATATATATGTATGTATGTATGTATGTATGTATGTATGTATGTGTGTGTGTGTATGTATGTATATATATATATATTTACATACATAGATATATACATATTATCACGTGCGGTATTCAACTAGTTGTATATTTTAATGCCCATATGAATATTATATATTGTATACAGTGCATATGTGCATACACATGTATATTGGAAACTTATAGCTAATTGATTTATATATGTATATACTCAGTCCAGTCTTCACAATCCTGCTCAGTTTTACATAACTTTTTAATGTATTAGAATTAGGAAATATCATTTACTAGCAAGCGAAATTATGCATAAATTTTATAAAATCATGTATATCTCTGTATTGAAATGGTTGCCGAAACAGATACTTTTGCGCCTTTTTATTTTTATCAAATTGTTTTAAAATGTTATGTGCAACGCGCTTACGCTCGATCATAAAATGTAGAAATTTATATAAAAAAATAGAAAAGAATTTGTTGGTCGAGTTTTCCTTAACAAGGATATAAATCATCTATTATGTTGCAGTTTAATAAAATGATATATATATACTGTAACGTATGTGAAAGCTATACTATGTATCAAAATTTCATAGAGTTATCATTAGCAATATT
This sequence comes from Cataglyphis hispanica, assembly GCF_021464435.1. NCBI lineage: Eukaryota > Metazoa > Arthropoda > Insecta > Hymenoptera > Formicidae > Cataglyphis > Cataglyphis hispanica. Next base: position 7,647,949 of record NC_065957.1, read on the forward strand.
TCGTTATTTTTATAAAATTCCTCAATAATTGGCGGCTTTATATATATAACAATAATACAAAAATTTTTTTAAATAAAGAATTCATGTGCTATAGCACACGACAAGATTCGCGCCGATTCGCTATAGATTTAGTAAAATTCTTAGCCAATCGCATGTTTGACTCATCCTACGACGCATGTGATATTAGCCTACACAATTCGCCAACAGAATTCTATCTATAAATTGTTACTTCAAAGGTTGATGTTTTTCAAATACTTCGGATATCAAATGAATTAGAAATTATGTCAAGAAAAAAACATAATATATCATATATTAAGCCGAACGAGCCGAAATTTCTACGAGAGTTGAAAGAGCAAATTGGATATAAAGAAGGTCCTACTGTCGACACAAAAGTAAGATATTTCTAATCTATTTTCCACAGATTGTTGTATGCAACTTTGTCTATAACCTTTGTTTATAATATTTTGTACATTTTATAATTAACTAATATTTAAAAAATAGTTTAAAATATATTTATATATGATTGTTTAAATTAGAGAGAAGTATTACCGGAAATCTCTGATGATGAAAAAGATTTAATTGATGAGAAGCCTGTTGTTGTTGTATTAAATTCTGGTGATTTAACAGCGGAAGAAGCAGACGCCTTTAAAAAACATAAAGAGAGAGGTATAAGTTGTTCTAAATTATTTTGAAATAGCTAATATGGTATTATATATATATATATTTAACTAGTTATGAATTAATTTGCAGAAGAAAATAATGCCCCAGCTGATCTATCTAAGAAAATTATATTTCGCAAAACTAAAACAGAGTCGGAAAAATCTGATACATCTGTCACAGATAAACCTGTGAGGAAAAAAGCAAAAAGGGAAAAGCAAAAGATTATCTTATCCTTTGATGTTAATGGCAGTGATGACGACAATGTTGGATAGCATAAAATATGAATTTTCTTACATAAATGTCTTATATGTAAGTAAATTTTATTGTAAATATAGTAAATTATGTTTAATACATATTATATATCACAGTTATATGTGAGAAACTGATGACATAGAAAAATTGATTATTTTTAACTTGTAAAAGAATGAATGAATAACTGATTTATTAAACTTTATTAGAGATGTAATTTCTTGAAATTTACAAAGATAGCAAATGTACACTCTCAAGAGCAAAGTCAATAAGAACTGGAAATGAGTTTATCATTTGTTACATGTCCAATGCCCAATAGTTTAAAAGCAATGACATGTATATATTTATGAAGTACTAAAAGTTACATATAAGATAATTAAAGAAACTGTAGGTCAACTATTTAAGAATTGACATTGAGAAGAGCCAATGTATTTTTAATTTCAATTTTTCATACATTTATATATTTAGATAAAATACGTAATCATTTGTATATATTCTGAAAAAAATTGATCAAAATTAAACTGTTAATAAAATCAACAAATCGTGAATTGTGATATATTTTGTATAACGTGTTCGTAGTTTATATATATGTGTATTGCAAATATAAAAATATCGATCGATATAAATTGCTCTTAAAGAAAAAGCTCATTTCTATTTCTCTCCAAGTCTCGATTGATTTAGATAAGATACATGCTCGTGTAAATTCCAATACGGTAGTATTGGAATCCGCCCCGTAAAGGGCGGATGCTCGATACCGTCCGATCGAGTCCATCCCCCATTCACGCCATTTCGATCGCGGATCGCCCTTATTTTTAGGGAAGCGTCACTCTCATTGGACACGCACGTGCTCTCGGTCACGTGACGAGCGTGCGACAAGCGTTACTGGTCGTTCGCCGGCCCTTTAACCCACGACGATACGTCATTAAAACGTCGCCGGATCACGTGATCGGTGTCCGCCATCTTGGCCAGTTTTGTCGACGGTGGTAAGAGGAGCGGATCGGTGACGTCGCATCGCGTCTCAAGTAAACACGCGAGTGCACGCAAGAGCGGGTCCACGACTTTCGCAAAAGCAACGCCGACGTACCGCGGGCGACGACGTTGGAATGAGCCGCCTGTGCCGCCGCGGATGTTCGCCGAACGACACGGTCAGTGCGAATTTAAATAAGCGCGGCAATCCGACGCGAGACGTGCGTGTCGTCGTGCAGCGATCGCCGTCGTTCACAGGGGGGATGACGATACCAGCAGGGTCGTCGCGCGGCAGCTGTTCGACGGACACGGCACGGTCGTGGCTGTCACGGGGAGAGAAATGGCGGGAGCTCCGACCAATTCATGCTCGTGCCATGCCGTGGCATGCGTGCGTGACAGAGTACGAGAACGTGTATGTGTGTTGCATGAGGATGAGCGAGAAAGAAAGTGCGTGTGTCCGAAGTGCAGATGCTAGTCTGTGTATTGGATCAGTTGATCTGTCGAATTTTTATGCTTTTTTCTTTCTTTTTTTTTGCCGGATTGTCGGAGCGCGATGTGATCAGAATCATATTGTCTTCTCCAGATGCGTCTCCTCTCTATCTCTCCCCTCTTCCTATTCCCATCCCTCTAACTAAACGTGAGAGCTGCTTGCGCGAGCGAATCCACATATACGTGTACCAACCTCCTCTCGTGCAAGGCCGTAACAACGGACCCGTTTGCATCGGTAAACAATGCCAGGAACCCAAAATGGAGGCTAGATAGGGAGTTTTGATGATAACAGTAGCGTGATGTTCCGGATCGTTAAATTTATTCGCGCTAAATCAATCGACGAAATTATTCGAATATTTTTTTTTCTTATGTTACAATTCGCTTTGATGTATAAAAATGTAAAGATAAGCATGATTTCTTATAAACTATTGCGGACCTCGCAAATTTCTTATTTACATTCGTTGGTTGATGATTCGACACGATCAATCTCTTTAATGTTTATGTCAATTATTTCACTTTTCTCTTATTTTAACGAGAAAGGAATTTGTAGGTAGAAGAATTACACACAAATTAATATTGTATAACAAGATAATCTCGCATCGTTTATAATATAATTAGGACACTGGCCTCATTATTTACATTTTCTTTTTATTAACATTACTAGTCGTAAGAACTTGACGAGAAAAAAATATTTTTAAAAGACCTGAAATTGATTTTTTTGGGAAATAATTAGTTTTAACTTACACTATCTTAATTGAAATTGACAATCGAAATTTTATTATTTATCCTATTTTTAACGCTTTTTAAGCTCTAATTTTAAATGCTACTTTTAAATGTCAATTTTAAATGCAAATTAATTTCATGAAAATTGAAATTTTCTTTTCTTCTAAAATTGATTATTCGCGAGACAATGGACAGTTTATTCATATTTAAATATTTGTTAATGTAGCTTTTATTTTAGCATATACATGTCACAATTATCGAATGCACAATAAATTTATTGATGTTTAATATATTAATTAATTATAATATTGCTCGAAGCTTTAGCGCGTGATCACAATCAATTATCAGAATTAGCATCTGATTGTACAAAAGAATATTTTTTATTTTATTTTTGTTGAAATAAAAGCTTTCCACTTAATGTCTGTTGTAAATTTGAAACGTGTGTTTATTACGGTAAAAGTACAACGGGGAGATTGAATCATGCCTGTTAAACAGATATGGTGAAATCGTGAGAAACGCATATTACTATCCCAACTGTTTGCTACCTTCTCCGCTGCTTCTCGCCTTAAGGGATTTAGAAATGCGATAAACGATTCTTTATTGCTTTTTTTCTCAAGAATATCATTCGGTAAAAAAGGAAAATTAAAACGACTGACTTCATCATGCGATTGATTGTAAGAATTGTTTCTGTAACGAAAAAGCGTTGCGTTATAATCAACTGTCACAATGTTGCAATATGAAGAAAGGAAACAATTTTTTATGCAGACGCAACTATTATAAACGCAAACGATGAAAGGTCAACTCTATCTTTGAATAAACGCTTTTGAATAAAGCTTTAATAGACTGCGATTAATATTGTAGTTTTTGGTGCAAGACTTAGGTAAGTGAATGATCTGGAAGATTAGAGATAGTAAAGTTGTATGTAAAATTGGGTTTTAGAAATTAAAAGACTTATTCTCAAACTATGTTAAATTAAAAAAAAAGTTTTATAAAATATTATCTTTCTTATACATACATACATTTTATCATATTCTTTCAAAATATTTTTAATCAAAATATTTTTTTACAGTATAACAGGTTTGAAAAAATAAATCCTTCAATATTATGGGATTATCTCATCCTTGCATTGGTCCTTTCAATTCTCTTTATGCAGTTATTGACCTAGAAACTCTCTCATGCAGTTTAGAAGATTTTATTGCAGGCAGATACATACAAGAAACATCTCTAACAAGTTTAGGCATTCTTTGGGAATATTTTGCATTTTGTTTGTAGAGAAATATCTAAAGTTATACAATAAAAGATCAATACACTTTCTTTATAAATATATTCTTGAGAAAAATTTATTGGAAGGCAGGATTGTGTAAATTATTCGAGGATTATGGTTCCGCAGCGAGATGTATTTGATCGGTAGCGATTTCCGAGAGCGTTCTCCCGTTATGACAATAAAAAAAAGCTATTTAGCGTGCGGGGATTCGCTCTTACTTAACGGCTTTATTATTACTTTTATTATACGGCATTGATTTTGCGTGTAAACTTGGCAACGCTGTGTGTACCGTCGGCGCATTGTAACGATTTCAACAGTTAAAAGCATCATGCAGAGAAGACGAGAACCCCGAAATTGATATCGAACGAGTGCTCGCCCTCACATTTATATATATACACATAACACGCCTCACATTTGCCGCAATTGTCAAACTCTAAAGGAAACGTGGGGTACAAAAAAAAGCACTCTCATTCTCTTGGATATCAAACTTCAAGTATCATGAAAGTTAATAGTTATATATTAATTAATTAATGATTATATATATATATACATAATTAATTATTGATTAATCATTTTTGACACTTGTTCTCGTATAATTGCAGAAATTGTGATAAATTTAATCTATTTCAGTCAGAGCGATGAAAATTGAAAATTTTCATTTGAGTTGAAGAATGTATAGAGTATGCTACACGTTTCCTTTTGACATTATGGGTTCAGGAAACACAACCGCTGAGCATTGTCTTGTCAACTCAACGTTGATTTGTTGATTCTAGAAGTAAGAACCAATCACGTACGATTGCTACCCAACGGTTGTGTTTTCTGAATGTTTATCTAATGACATTGTTTAGAAGTTAATCTCTTCCCTGTTGGATATGCAAAAAGATGATGTTATTAAAATGTTAAATTTTATTTCTTCATTTTTTAAAAATGTGTGTGATGCAATGAAAATATATACACATATTTATTTACATTTTATTGTACACTTCACTACAAGTAATAATATATTCGTAGTTTAATCAGGGAAGCGATTAAACAGAAATTGTGCGAAAATCAGATGTATTTGACAACGATCTCTCTCTTAAAAGATCCTTCTCCGTTTCATCTTCTTTCCTCTTATCGCATTTCTTATTATTAAAAAAAAGCAGTTGTAGGACCTAAAGTCTTATCCATTCGCATAAGCCGCGTAAGGTATTAATCGCGTGTCTAAAGCGGAGGAATATATCCTGTATATTACGCTCTGACGCGCGCGATTGGTTGATTTTTCTGTGTACATTACGCGGATATGCAGGTTCATTTGTGGATAGGCCTTTACCCTGCGCTACGATCCTGGGGCGCATAACTTTTTCACGTTTTCCGTCCCGTCGCTCCTGCCCTCTAGTGTGCCAATCATCAGCGCGATGAATGTGTTCACTCTATTTACAGGTTTTGTGAATATAAATCGCGTAATCGTGCTCTCTCCCTCGCAACTTGCGAACGAATAATATCGGAATAGTACGCGATACTGCTTCAGCTGCGCGCAGCGAGCGACCCGGACAATATCATCATCATCGTCGCCGCCGACGAGGATCGCGGCTACGCGATGTCGCGCCGTTCAATGCTCGCGTAGACAACCCCGTTGTCGCCGTCGTCGTGGTCGTCTTCTTCTCGCTCTTCGTTTTTAGGTGAGTATGCTATCGTACGTTCACTCGATCGGGATTTTTCTCTCGAGAAACAAAGTCGTCTGCTTGACAGACGAACGATCGGTTGAATTGAGAGAGAAGAGAAAGAGAGAGAGAGAGAGAGAGAGAACGCTAATTATATTTCGAAAGGGGCAGAGATTCTAGAAATTAACCTCAATCTCTGTCGGGAAAAATTACTCTGGGTTTTGTATCGACGGTAACTTTACTTCCGGCATCTCTCCTGCATTTGGAAACAGAACGAACTTAACGCGTGTTCGAAGATTAACGGATGATAAAGAGCATAGAGAAGAATATAGAGGCGTCGCGAGTGAGCTCGATGATGATTCTCGCCTCGGCCGCATTGCTCGCGTGTGTTTTCATATGTACGTGTGACCGCGACCTAAGTGGCGCGCGGTCGCATCATCGTGGACGAGCTTTTACATTCTGACTGATTTATGCGTCTCTCTCTCTCTCCCCTCTCTTTTTCTCCCCCTGCCCTTCTGTCTGTCTACCCGCACTCCTGCGCTCGAACGCGCGTCGTCGTGTCCTCGGCGCGTCGAGCCAGTGCATCGCGTACAAGAGAGTTTACTTACCGACGAAATCCGTAGATCGAGGAATATCTTAGTCTCGCGCTCAAGAGAAAGAGAAAGAGAGGACATGGTCCCGCGAGGGTGAAGCGCGCATGGTTTCATCCACTCGGGACAACGCCGCGCCGGGACGAAGAGTCCTTCGACGCGGTAAACATCGCTTGGGAGCCGCCTCGTGTCGCACGCATCTTGTGTACGAGTCGGGACATCGGGACCGAGACAGACCTAGACAGCCGTGTCGCACCTGAGAGAGAGAGAGAAAGAGAGAGAGAGAGAGAGAGAGGAGTAAAAGTGTAGAGAAGTGTAGAAGAGCGCGCGCGAAGACGCGACGGTATCTTACGATACTCTGCTCTAGATCGGGGAGGGGACGATTCTCTTCAGCAGCTTCGTGCGGGATGTATCAGGTTAGTGATACCGTGTGTTACGGTAAGAGAAAAATGTTCGCGCGGGATGAAAGAGGCGCCTTTCGAAGCATTATTGATGGAGGAAATCCGATCCTTTTTTTCCTCGCTTCTCCACGAGTGACGTGAGCGAAGACCGGCTGATCTGTCAACTTCACGTTAATCTCGGTATGAGACCTATCGTCCCGCAGTTAACCTCGACGTGTCGCGTGCGCGTATTATAACCTTCACGTACGGATGATCCAACGTCTTCGAGATCTGAATCTTCTCCTCGTCTCGTATTATCCCATCTTTCCCGGCGCAGGAGATGACGAGCCGCGCGGCTCATTTTCCGCTTTCTTTCCCTCGACGACGCCGGGGTACGTCGCGAAAAGGACTCGTGAACATCACGCTCGTGGACGATGACATACCCGCGGGCGACGTATGTAATTATCGGAGTCGGTACTCTTCTACATCGATTTGATTGTCGCGCGAGCGTCGTACGTAAATATATCTACATAATCTTTGAAACTTTTGTAATTGAGAGATCTTATCGTCATCATCATCATCGTGTGCAGCATGTTAGACGCCTCGTTAAAAAGCTTAGAGTGCGCGCGCGCGCAGCCGACTACATACACACATATATATATATTTCGCGAGGTCTTTTTCTGAGTGTAGGAGGTTGGTAGGTTGAGAGAGGAGAGAGAGAGAGAGAGAGAGAGAGAGAGAGAAACGGTGTGCGCGGAGGATCGAAACCAACGACTGGACGCTGATGAAGTGACTGACTGGTACTCGTGTACGCTAACGGTGAGTAGCGAGCACAGGTGACTGGACTGGGAGACGACGCTAACTGTTCTCGCGCGAGAGCCAGGACTCGGATATCCAGCCGTTCGTTTGCGCGTCCGTCTGCCCGTCCGTCCGTCTGTTCGTCCGTCTCCGTCTGTCCGTTTGTCTGTCTGTCCGTCCGTGCGTTCGTTCGTCTGTCCGTCCGTACATCCGTTTGCTCGTCAGTTTGTTCGCGTGTGCGCGCGTGCAGCACGACGGATTCGCTCACGACGAGGGAAGAATTAAAGGGGAACGCTAGACGAGACTTTGAACGACATTCCAAAGCCTCGGACGACGACGCCGTCGTTATCGTCATCATCATCCTCGTCGTCGTCATCGTCGTCGCCGTCGCCGTCGCGTTCACTCGAAAGCCGCTTGTAGACCTTCCTCTCCCTCCCTCCCCCCCTCCCCCTTGCAGCTCGGGACGGCTGGTCGAAAGTTTGTTGGTTATGGGAGCGAGAGCGGACGCAAGTGCGGAATTCGCAACGCCATTTTGAAAAATTCGGCCCCGCTAAAAATCCCTCCCTCCCGCACCCCCATCCGCCTACCTGCCGCGAGGAGGTTGAAAGCGCGCGGCAGAGCGCTTCGTCTCGCCTCGCCTCCTTGCGCCTTCGATTGTCATCAGTGGTATCATTAATTGTTTAGATCGACTGCGCGGCGGACCGCGGTGGACTCATGGAAGGCACGTTGGAGGAGCCTGGTATTAAGGATTCGTCTAGGAGTAGTCCCGACAGGCACTTGAAAGGTGAGCATGCCTCTTCCACGGCTGATGATTCTTCAGTCTCTGGATACTTGGCGGGCTATTGACGAATAATTTAAAATCTGGATTTATATATCTTTTATCATTGAAATTGGCTATGTTATGTCACAGTATAATTCCTATAAGAAATGAATCTAGTCATTTAATATACCTTTACATATCATATGATTTATTAACTGGTAATTTTATATAACTTTTTCTTTCATGTATATTTTACAATTTATTACAAACTTGCAAATTTGTGTTGAAATGATTTGAGAAAATTGTATTGTATAATTGTATGTCTTATTGTACAATTGTATAAGCAGTTTATAAAAGTAATGATTTTTGTTGCATATATTTAGAATTATAATTTTTTTTAATTAAGAGAGAAAGAGAGAGAGAAATACTGACTTTAATTAGAACTAATTTATGTGACACATTTATGTTTATCATATATATACACACACATTGTTGTTGTCACACTATGCTGAAAAAGGAATTATTTATCTCGTAAATGATTATATATATATATATGTGTGTGTGTGTGTGTGTGTGTGTGTGTGTGTGTGTGTGTGTGTGTGTGTGTGTAGATTAAATAGTTTGATTACTTGCAGATATGATTATTCCAAATGGTGTCAATGGAAACTATAGCGCTGACAATGAAGAGTACATGGATATTAGTGATAACACAAACAAAAATGTATCAAAAGAATTTGAAGATGAAGAGGGTGACGAAGAAGATGAGGATGATGAAGAGGAAGGGGATGATGACGAGGATGGTCAAGATGAAGGAGAAGTCGAAAATCAAGAAAAAAAAGATGAAGATAGCGAGCGAAATGAAGCACTAGGTAACTATAGTCAGGAGAGTGAAATATTTGACTCAAGAAATGACTTTAAAGTATCCAAATTGTTGGATGGTGTCAGTGAGATGAACAATTCTAGTGAAGTGTCTAAAACTAAATCTGAGTGTAAAAACACAGCTTCTTGTGAAGCTATGGAAGTAGATGAACAGAGTAATAACTCTGATGTCGAGTGTCTCGATGAAAACATTACGGAAATACAATTGGATAATGACGATGTATTCATTTCGAAAAAACTTATCGAAAAGCAAGATAATGATATGTCGTCAAACTGTAGCTGTGACAGTGATGAACTTGCTGATAGCAGCATAGAGAAGTCGGATGTCAAACTTTGCGAAGAGAATGGAAGCTGTGACAGTCCAGATATTGAAGAAATAACAGATAGTGCAAAGAACAATGGTCATAATGCTTCCGATCCACGTGCTCTCAAAGATCCCACAAAACAAAGAAAACCTCGAAAGCAATTAGATCTTAGTAATATTACGCCTAGAAGAAGTACGCGCAATATTAAACGGACAAGCTATATAGAGAAAGAATTAGAAGAGGAAGTGGACGACGATGGATCTGATATAGAAGAGATTAAACCAGAAGATCCATTAGCTGGTATCGACAGTAAGGACAAGGAAAATTCTAAACTGAAATCACCAGTGAAAAACAGTAATAAAACTACCATCGTTGTTAACGACACTAAACGTCTGGTAGAGATTGCTGCTGGTAGTAAATCTATCAAGGGTGGAAAGAAAGAACCTACATTAGTCATAATAGATACAAATTCGATTCTTTCAGGGCGCGGTGGAGTCCCTGTGAGTAATAGCAAGCCTCATCATTCTATTTCCAATTCTAGCTCGTTTTCAGTTGTCCCAGTGGGTGGTATGACAACGCAGACGATGTATCCCAATATGAGGACGACTATTACACCAGTACCAATGACTTCGAAGACGGCGGCACAATTGAGTCCAAAAACCAGTAGTATGACTACGGTTACGCCGACAATACCGCCAATTTTACCGACACTGACCGATGACATGTTTGTGGTTGAAGCACCATCTTTCATAGTACCTTATGTATACGAGAAACCACCTCTAAGACCGTTAAAAGAATTTGTCGCTAAATTGGAGAAAAACATTGAAGAGAGGGAAAAGGAAGAGAAGTTGAAAAGAGTCATCGACGAAAATAAAGATAATGAAGAGCATAAGGAGGATTCTTTAGATATTAATAAAAAGAGCAATGAAAAGTCTGATGAGAGTGAAAGCGAGGGACGAAGCAAGAGAGAAGGAGACGATAGAGGAAGTGACAATTCAATAGACCTGACCGAGCATGGATTTAGTAGTATAAGTGATAGACAAGGCGAACTAAGGCAAGATGACAGAACTAAAGTACCGACGTACTTTGATTTGCCATTGGGCAAGTTTTTCTCGCAGATCGGAACGAATCTTGTAGAGGAGTTTGTACAAACTGATCTCTTACGGACTCAAAAACGTAAGCAAGGCAAGGGTACCACATCGGTCGAAACTCAATTAGCTATAAATTCGCTTATCAAAAATCTAGAGTTTAGTAAAGAGAATAACGAACCATTCCATTTAGAGATGAAAAAATGCGAATTCTGTAGTTTTAAAACAGAATCGATATTAGTCATGCAGCATCATTTAGAGACTCCACATATGCGCAACTATGTTTACAAGTGTAACTTCTGTCCGATGGAGGTTCGCAGTCCCCACGATATTCTATACCACATGGAGGCAGAGCATAATACTCGTGGTAGATTGGAGCGTGGCCCGGCTTTCCATCAGTGTCCGAATTGTCCGTTCGAGGACAATCAGAAGGGTAAATTAACACGGCACATTCTCGCCTGTACGAAGAAGTTCAGACCGGAGAGAAACTTGGAGCCTGCCGCAGACTGGGAGCCACCGGCTAAAATACCGAGATTAAATCGTGCGCGACCCGTCGGCCCGACTAATCCTAACGCGCTCGCCGCTATGGCAATGAGCGCTAAGGGACCGCAACCGCTGCTACCAAAATTACTACCAGCACCGATCACAGGCCGTGGAAGAGGGCGACCGCCGATGCAGCCGAGATATTCCGATCTAAAAACGTTGCGACCGGGTGCCACTGCAATGCGACAAGGTAAATTATTATAAACACAATATAATGTGAGAGGATATATTTCTCATACAGAGTAATTTTTACATATTATACAATATTGATATAAATCGTATTTCAGACAATGTTGCAGGAATGATGTATCGTCCTACATCTTCCGGTTTATTGGTACCTACGTCATACCAGTTTGGTAGTAATCAAATATTCCAGGTAAAAATAGCATTTATTCTTTATGGATATATACTCTTCGCTATGCATACGCAAACACTAACAATTAAACTTAGCAACGAATTTTGAGAAGTAAAATTTGATTGGCCAAAATTGAAGCGGACTAAAGGTCATAAGCTTCTTCTTCACGGAAATCGAAGAGAAAGTACATTGCAATAAATGAGTGAAATGAGTTTTTAATTAAAAATATTCATGTTACAAATGTAGCTGCATATATTTATTGTTATTACATTTTTAGAAAGAGCTTAGCACATCCAACATACAGTTGAATATATAATTTGTTGCAGGCTGCCGTACTTTTATATATTTTTGTTAAAATATTTGCTTATAAGAATGATGAATATCGTAATAAAAGTCATGCTCTTCTTAAATTTAAATTTGAGTAATATAAAATTTGAGAAAGTCACATATACAGTCATCTATATATGTACATTACAAAAGGCTATAATACTATCTGTTGAATTTTTTTAAGAGCGTGCATATCACTACATTTTATATATTTTATATTACAAATTAGTATCTCTTGTGTAACAATTTTCAACAAAGGCAAAATAACATTAACTATATAAAGTATATTTATAAATGCTGTTTAAACTGGGATCAAAACAAGAGAAAAGATTTCTAGTATACTTGTTAAATATTTAGCGTTGGTATATGCATTATGATGTAAATATTAATTTATGTGAGCTAATTTTTTTGTTAATAAAAAGTTATTTTTAATTATTTTAGTATAGAAAGAATTATTCTTCATTTGTAATTCGCGAAATATTGACAGATACTTAAAATTATATGGAACATTTTTATATTTCATATAATCTTATATGTTTGCAAGAAAACTTCTATGTTAACTTTCGAGAAAAAATTATATTGAGAATAACTAAGTCCTAGTAATACATGTTGTTTTGTCTTATTCAAGTTATTTAATATATGTGATAATATAAATATATTTTTTATAACGTATCCATTCTTCAATTTTTCGTAATGATGAAAATGTGCGTACACACTCAAATTGTTACATTTTAAACACACTCGAGGCTATAAGAACTAGTAAAAAAGATATATGGGTGGTGGCAGGTGGTGGGTGGTTCTGGGACTGTCATGTCGGCTGTCTCGGGAGTGAGTAGCAGTAGCGGCGGCAGTTCCGGTCAACCCACACCAATTGCACTTGTACCCAACGTAATCGACTCTCTGTCTAGGTTGTCCTCATCACAGGTAAATAAATATTGGAAAGTAACAGAGGAGAAAGTACAACTGATTTCGTGATATATGTGAGATCGCATGAATGATGTATTTTGCAAGGGTGCAAAAAAAAGCTTTTTTTTTGTTTGTCTCTGATCATAATCAAACGAATCTGCAGTAGAAAGACTCTTAGAAGATAATTTTAATACTTAACATACAAACACTTCCCCACATTTATTCTCATAAACCAATTATATATATCTTTGTGGTATTAATGGTAGTAGTATTAAAAAAATATATGTTTACACATATTCTCAATTTTCATTTTTTACCCATTTGTTCATGTGAACATAACAGTATATAATTACACTAATATGTATATATAATTTTATTAACAAAAAACAAATATTTATCTTAATATTTAAAGAAATAATAAATTACGCTATAATCATTATAAAAAAAAAAAAATTATTCAATAAAAGATTAAAAAGCGATAATTTTCATATATTTAATAACTAACTTATTAGATTTTGCAATAGATAAAAACTTTGATTTTTAGTTATAAAATTTGATGAAAAAATACACACATATATAGACATTATGTAACAAAAGAGTTCAAAAATATATTATTTTGTACGATTTTTCAGGTGGATATCACTAATGAAAGATATATCAGTATAAGATTTATGAGTAATGTTACATTGAGTTTTCTTAAATAACACAAGCGCTTTATATTTTTCAGAACACAACAACCAGTCCGAAAAATCCCACAGCGAAGTTGTTGAGTCAGCCGAGTATATCTATTACTCCATTACCACGTACGACATCTCAAACCTCCATTCCAGGATCAGGAACTTCTTCAAAATCTGGAGGAAAAAATACATTTGTTATATGTGAAATTTGTGATGGATATATTAAGGTAATACACAATAGTAAAATAGTACACGATAAATCTGCATACTTTTATTTCCATGTTTTAATCAGAGCTATATTCAGAGACTGCACACATCTTTAAGAAAGAAATATGAAAATTCCATCAAAATATTTTTTCATAACTATTGAGTGAAATTTATTACTTAAATTATATAATTTGATAGGTTCAAATTTATGATAGTAATATAAATATATATATATATATATATATATATATATATATATATATATTTCTCTTTAGATTATACTATATATTACATACTGACAAAATTATATATAATAGATAAGATTAATTATTATTTGCAGATGTTACAAAATCATATATACAATAATGCATCAATCTTTTTGAGTACTCTGCATTACAGCTTATTATATTTATTTTAGGATCTAGAACAATTACGAAATCACATGCAATGGATCCACAAAGTAAAAATACATCCAAAGATGATTTATAATAGACCTCCATTAAACTGCCAGAAATGCCAATTCCGATTTTTTACAGATCAGGTAAAATTTTTATGTAATTAATTAAAAAACATGAAAAATTTGTAAACATAATTTTCTAATTAAAATTTCGAGAAAGTTACATTATTTTTTTTTTTTTTGGATATATAGGAAAATACATGTTGATATTTTTATAATCACATTTTGTAAAATATAAATTTTAAATAAGATTTGATTGCATTGCCGTTTTTAATAAATGTATTCCTGATAATAATTGCATAACAATTATATTTTTTCTCGTAGGGTTTGGAAAGACACTTGTTAGGATCTCATGGGCTGGTCACATCCAGCATGCAAGAAGCGGCGAATAAAGGGAAGGATGCAGGTCGTTGTCCGGCTTGTGGCAAGGTAAGTTTACTCTTTCTACATCTTTTTACATTTTTTCAATTAAGAGCAATTATTTCGAGAGAAAAAGAACATAAATGAAGGCATGAACGATGAACAAATATTTAAGAGCTACGTATTGATTTCACAGGTATATCAATGGAAATTATTAAATCATGTTGCTCGAGATCACGGGATGACATTAAAGCCGGCACATCTATCGTATAAGTGTACAGTTTGCACTGCCACATTCGGAATGTACAAGCAATTCGAGAATCATGTGTACTCGGCGCACAGTGTCGTAGCGAAGAGAGTAATGGATAAGAAGAATGCGCCTGCATCTCCATCGTCCAGATCGAATGACTCGCTTTTAAAACCATTGAAGATTAACGATGAGATTACAATTATCCCGCAACCGGCGAAACCCACAACTAGATCCGGTGCGACTCAAGGCAGGGGAAAATAGCAATGATGAGCTTGAGTGATACTTGTGTCTTGTCCGATCGAATTTTGCATAACTTTTTGTGGTACTCCATACCGATCACTGACAAATGTACAGTGATTATGTGCCGTGTACATGTGTATACTATGCTTAAGACGCGAATTTTAAAAACATCTAAAGGGGAGAAAAAGAAAAGAAAACACGACTTTAACGACAGGAATCTAATTGACTGCGTAACAATATTCCATCAATGATTACACCGATATATTTATTTAAGAATTTTTATTGTTGTTATCGGACCTACATAAAATAGACTGTAAAAAAACATTAAAGGGTGGCCTTCAGTCTGACTCCTTGGTTAACTCCTAGAGCTGCATACTCCCGACCTATAAACGCCTATGTGTAACACGGACTCTCTCGCACACGATGTAGTATATCTACATTCGATACGTCGTAACGCGTGCGGTTTATTCTCTTACATAGTGAATTCTCTATAATGTAAATTCTTTTTCTAAGATAAATATATATTCGAATTTATTCTATTTTGTTATTGACGCTAATATGACTACTCGCGGGATAATGAAGCTGTCCTCAATCTCGAGTTTGATAAAACATCATGTTTGTGGAGCGGTTTCCGAATGATATACGATGCGATAAATTGTACTAATTGACCAGAGTGCCCTCGACTGTCACGCGAATCTATAGTACACAGGTACTAATGACAAGTGTATACTAGCTACTATGCGATTTTAAAATCGTATATATACTATACTCTCATTTCTCACTATCATACGTTTTTTTAATTAACAGTTAGTGAAATTATTGTCATTATTTTTATTTATGATAATTCATGAAAAAATATATTTCATGTGTGTATATGGAATAATTTATGATGTATAACACGAGAAACAATTTTATTTTTTTTTAATTGGAATTTGTGTAAATTGTATATCTATTACTACATAAGTTTGACACCCCATCCCCCCTTTAGCCACGTATATTGTAATAAAAAGCAGAAAATATTCGGTTTTATTTTTGCGCTCTTATAAGAACAAACAAAAATGTACATTAATATAGGATATAATATAAAGAAATATATCAATAAAATAGGATGGCACACAAATACACATATTCGTGTATACATTTTTTCTGATAAACGATAAACGTGAATATAAAACGGAACATTGATCCTGTTAGCACACAACGCGACGCGTACATCTACATTTATATATGTATATATATAATATAAAACGTTCGCAAAAACACAAGATATTATATATATAAATATGTAAAATTATAATAGTATAGAGCAATAGTGTAGTACAAGAAGAGACTATTCATTTCATTTTCTTCTTGTATACACTCCAGAACGATTATAGGATTACATCAATATGTAGATAGTCGTTAAAAAAATTAACGCGGATTTAATTTAGTAATTTCAATTTGTCCCGATAATTTTTATACGTTATTGTAGGATATAATTTTAGAGGAAAAAAATCGTAATCAGTGAAAAAAAGAAATATAAGATAGTGCATTTTTGCACTGTATGGCTGTATTATTTAATTCTGCTAACTTGCCAAACGCTTACGGCAAGCCATGTTGGTAAAACTAAGAAACAGACATAATTACAGAAATATATAGTTTATTGTAATAATTTGTACAATATTATATGATTACAAAAATAAAGTGTACCAACATTGAATTAAAACTCATGCAGTATGCGCTACACTTTGAAATTTACTATTATTCATTAAAGATTACAACAAAGTTTGTGATCTAAATAAAAAAGCACGATCCCAATATTTATATTTCAAAGGCTCTTTGTTCGCCCCATTATAAAATATATAAAAAAAATAGATATATTTATGATATAATGCATAATGCTTCCGTGATCATATAAGATTATTTCTAGAAATATACTATCTCTCTCTCTCTCTCTCATTTTCTTCTATATTAAGAATCCGAAATATGTGCCATATATAACTTTAAACATTTTAATATATTTTACGTAAAGCAAATTAAATGCGCTAAAACTATTATCTGCCAAAAAAATTTATAATTAAAATGCATAGTAAAAAATAAGAGTAAATGAACAAAAGAATATTAAAAAAGACGCCTTGTATATATTAATAGAAAAAAATTTTCATCTGTGTAAGAGAATTATATCACAGATTTACGAATTATATTAATTGTGTAATTTATTGTTTTATTGATAGATATTTTAGGATCTCATATTTGATATATATTATTTTAAAGCTCTGAAATATTATGTATAACTTTTAATGAATAATTTATATGAGGAATTCTCGGGATACTTTTTTCCATATAATTATTATGATATTTCTATATAAGAATAGTTCTCATGTATTTAATAATAAAAATTTATTATCATTAGATATAATTTATCTATTTTGTTATAAAGTCCTTTTATCATTTGTGCTGTGAATTTATGCAGTGTGGAAAAAATGATTACACAGCTGTATTTTATTTTGATAGAATAATATATACATTTTATTATATAAATGTATCTTTCAATTGATATATTTAATATTCGAAATGGAAGTCGAAGTAAGATTGATCAAAATTATTAATACGGATATATCCATCTTCTCCACCTGTAGAGTAACTACGACCATTGGGATGAAAAGCAAGAGAATTAATGGGGCCAAAGTGCCCTTTCAAACGTGCAAATTCCTCTTCAAACACTAGATGGAAGAATCGTGAATCAAATTTGCCTTGTCGCGCAGACGTTGTAGTGACATCCATGGCATCTTGACCACCACCAAGTACTACCTATAGAAAAATATTTACTTGTTAAATATGAAATTCAAATTATAATGTTTAACAAATTATAATGTTTTCGATTTATATTTCCTAACGGTAATTATACTAATATTCTATTTCTTTTTCTAGGATTCCAAAATGATAGATAATACATATATATGATGATTATTAAACACTACTTACATGATCAAAAATTGGTGATATTGTGGCAGAATTTACAGGTCTTTCTGTCTTGTATGTCTTCAATAACATTAAGGATTCACTATCAAAAAGTTTTGCCGTATGATCTTTGGATGCAGTTACAAACATGGTTCCGTCTTTGTTACATTGCATATCATTTATTTGTGATTTATGACCTTTGACACTGGACAACTTCTTTCCTGTCTGTAAATATTCCAACAATATACCAAATTATTCCTAAATATTTCCATGATAATTATTACTGCAACTATAAAAACACTTACTCTCACATCCCAAAGTTTAATCTCACCATCCTCGTGACCTGTAATAATAGTCTCATCCAGAGCACCCCATAATAAAGCGGAAATTCTAGGACCATTGACAGAAATTCTAGAGATCGCATCTTCCTGCGATAATGTAGAATCAACATTTCGTACATCCATGATAAACATCTCACACTGATGACCTAAGGCTTTATCAGTGGAGAAGACAGCAAGATTTGCTGAATAACTAAAACCACATGCTCTTACAGAACTATTTGTGCTCAATTGACCTATCTCCTTGCCTAAACAGAATTATATAAAAATATTATAATTATGCATATTCTGCACATGCAAGTAAAATATATTATTTATATTTGTTTTTATTATGTACAAACCAGTTTGACAATCCCAGACTCTCAGTGTATTATCACCACTGCCGGATAATAGCCGTGTGGTATCCCAGTTGACATCGATACACCATACGGAACCGTTGTGGCCGTTGAAAGTTCCAAGACGCTCTCCGTTCAAGGAATACCAAACATTAGGCTGCTTATCTTTACTAGCAGAGAACACTAAGTCTCCTTCTCTATTATATTTTATTTTGGTGATGGCACGCTCGTGTCCGTGTAACATCAAGGGTTTCTGTAGCAAATAATTTTCTTTATATACCAGTATATATGTAAAAAGAATTGATATATCTGTCATATTGAGGTTATATTGTTGTCACACATGTTTCATTAGTTTAAATACAATGCAAATTTTGCTAAAAGATGATAATATAAATGTAGTAATGTAAAATTAAATGAAACTAACCATTCTGTAGTCTTTTATTCAATTTTACTTCAGTTTCAATTGATTTATCCTCTGATATCCACGCTCGCTCCGAAGAAAATCGTGGTTGATAAAGGCAAGGTTATATTTATACGACAAAATTTTGTCCTATTCCTGATTGGTTATCGGATAGAGAATTTCTAAAATCTCAATGGAGATTCTAGGGGCAAAGAATTCTTCGTTCTGATTGGAAACTCATAATCGAAATCGACGCATCGTATCTAGACATTCGTTAGATCAGGTTGTACACAGATGTTATTTTATCGCGGTATGTGTACACTGTGCAAAAACAGTAGTACAGTACAACAACAGTACTGCATATCGACATGTGAAAAATCAAATGTTATTTTGTAATTTTGTGTGATTTTATTTGTAGATCAAAGAGCTAGTTAAACTTGAAGCATAGAAAAAAACTTATTTTTTTAGAAAACATTGCGTATCACGAAGCAAATCGCGATGTAATTGCACATGAGGGATTCAAGTGAAGAAACAGTTTTTCGATTTGATTCATTTATTACACGTGCATTTTTTACACGTGCGTTTATCGAAATATATGTACATACATAAAGATTGTAACGTTCCAATCGCGCCAATTACTCACGCTTTATGTCAATTTTATTTTTGAGATTTATAATACCGAAATGTTATGTATATATGAGTTTAAATATGAGATTTTTGTCAAATTCTTTTGTTAAGTTCTAAAATTCACTAATCTATGTAAAATGGGTGAATAGCAGCATTACAAGATGTCTCATATTGAATCGTGTAAGGATCGGCAGCAAAATGAATTAGAAGTTTTGAAGGTATTGAAATATATTTATAAGAATGGCAAGTCTACTTCTTCTAAATTGTATTTTTTTTAATGACTATTGTTAATGCTTTTGTTTATAACAGTCCATTTTTGGTGACGAATTACGTGATTTGAGAAAGAACAAGAATAAAAAAAAATGGCAACCCTTAGATATTGTTGTTACCTTGACCCCACAAAAAGGTATGTCTGGACCAGCAGAAATCTATGCACAAATAGATTTACATATTATATGCAGCGACAAATATCCTGATGAGTAAGTTTTATATATTAGTACATCTTTTAAATAAAAGAATTTATATTTTGTTATTTACACATAATTTATTTATAAAATTTTAGAGTACCAACTATTCAATTACAAGATAGCAGAGGTCTGTCTCATCAACAAGTGGCAATTTTATCATCGGAACTTGAGAACTTGGCAGAAAAATTGAAGGGTGAAGTTATGATCTTTGAATTTAGTCAACATGTTCAAAAATACTTGCATGAGCATAATAAACCGGGTTATAGTAGTTTTTATGAAGAAATGGTATCAAGACATCAGGAAAGGATACAGTATGAGATGCAGGAAAAACAAATGAAAGAAGATAAAGAAAGACAGGTTTGTATTCATATTTTTGTTTGTGTATATTGTTGATGTGTACACATCATAAATTTTAATTATTTTATTTTATCGCCAGGTACTGCAAGATGCCATACAAAAACGTCAGGAAGCTCTGAAAGCCGAGATGCGTAATCGAAAAGAAACAATCCGATTGGCCACAGATTCTGATACTGTCTTTAGATCCATACCATCATCTCCGCACGAAAAAGGAATAAGCCGCTTTAGACGTAGATGCGTTAGCACGTCGGAAAGTTCTGAAGGATCATTATGCGAGCATAGGGGTACCAAGCTTCTGCATTTTGACAGTAATAAAGGTGAAAGACAAGTACATCGAGGGAAATGCTTGGGTCACAGTGCAAAAGGTTCTGTGGTATACGCCGGCGTAGATATGACTACTGGAGAATTATTGGCTATCACAGAGTGGACATTAAAATGTGCAATGTCGAATGAATGCGATTCTACTCAAGAAACTATCGATATACATCACGTCATGAAGCAAATTGCTAGTTTGGAACAAGAACTCAATCATTTGTACAAACTGCATCATCAAAATCTTGTACATTATTTAAATATGAAATATTTACAGAATAACAACAATGTAGTAATTTACATACTACAAGAGTTTGTGGTATGTAAAAATATGCATCTATTTTGTTTTGTAATAATATCATATTACAAAATTATAAGAGTACGTTTTCTTGATTGTGTGCAAAAGTAGGTTGGAACCACATGCTCCGTTTTCTTGATGGCAAACATTCCAATCGATATCGACACATTGAGGTATTTAGCAAGTGGTGTTCTCGAGGCATTACGATATCTTCATGAAAATAATGTGGTGCATAAAGATTTACGCGACACCAGTGTTTATATAGATCGCATGGGTGTTGTAAGATTATCCGATTACTCTTTAGATAAGAGATTATCAGACATGTATCATTCAAATTCTTTAGCAAAGACTGAACATGATTTTCCAACAATTCAAGGCCGAGGAGGTAAGAAGGCAGACATATACAGGTTTGGAATCTTATTGCTTTCATTGTTAAAAGGAACTATCATATCTGGAGAGGAAATCGATCTAACTGAAATCTCACAGGTAGATTTTATGTAATATGCATAATACTGTATATATGTATAATACAACTCACATGCGCAATTCTGAATTAAATAATTTTTTTTTAGCTTCACTTGAGAGATTTTATTTCAAAGTGTCTTATCGACGACGAGAGAATGCGTTGGTCCGCGGAACAGCTATATCAACATAGTTTTATAAAAACGCCGTTAGAACGAGGTTTATCACCCTTAACGCCGGTTCATAATGAAAAAGAGAAAGATTTAGAACCAGAGGAACCGGATAACGATATTCAATTGCATTTGCCGTCGATGGATGGACAATCGCGAATACAAAACGAATTTGAAGTTTTAAAATGGTTAGGAAAAGGAGCCTTTGGCGATGTCTTGAAAGTGCGAAATAAATTAGATGGTGGGATCTATGCTATCAAACGAATAAAACTGAATCCGAAAAATAAACAACTGAATAAGAAGATTACACGCGAAGTGAAATTGCTCTCAAGAATGAATCATGAAAATGTTGTACGTTATTATAATTCATGGATCGAAAGTGCTACTCTGGATGATTCTGCTAGGCATAATCAATTTACACCAGTTACTACATCTTCAGATAGAACGGCCACTATACAAGATAAAATAGACATAGTCAATGTAAGTACATTATGATATAATGTTATTTTTATAAATAACAAAGTTACAACAATGTTTTTTTCTTATTTTATAGTTGAATTTATAAGACTTCAAATATATTAAAAATGTAATTAAACTAATAATATGATGTATCATTTTGTAATCTAAATTTTTAGCAATTGGAAAATGATGAAATAGAAAAATTTGCTCCACCTTTACGCGATGTGGAATGGAATATATCGTACGAATCTCGGGCAAATGATACTGATAGTGATGATAACAGTGATACCTCGACTGATTCTGATAGTGAAGAACATTGCACCTTTTTGTAAGAAATTTTTTTTGTAAATATTGAAAATTCTATAACTAATATTTTAATTTAGCTAATTGGCTCTTTATGTTTTGCATAATCTTTATTAAAAAAACGATGTATCGTGCAAGAAAACTTTTACTTTTAAAAAACTAATACAAGTCATGTCTTTCAGAATGCGAACCTTTCTATGTATTGAGTCTTCCGATAGTATCGAGTTTGAGAGAGATAGCATATCACATAAGTCTGCAATGACACCGGATGTTTCAAAAAATGATGCTAAAGACGATGAATCTGCTAGTGAAGACGTAACTGTAAAAGAAATACAATTTATGTATATACAAATGGAATTTTGTGAGAAAAGCACATTAAGAACTGCCATAGATAACGATTTATATGAAGACGAGGAACGTGTCTGGAGATTATTTCGAGAGATTGTAGAAGGTTTAGCACATATTCATCAGCAGGGTATGATACATAGAGATTTGAAACCTGTAAACATCTTTCTCGATAGTAACGATCATGTCAAGATAGGAGACTTTGGATTAGCCACAACTAATATATTATCGACGTTAGTTCAGACGATTGATGCTGACAAAGAATCACAATTCGAGAAAGGTAAGAGCACCTGTGTATAATAATTAATATTACATTAATTAATTTTATATATAAAATTTATATCTATAGGTGGAAGTTTTGACATAGAGGAATTAGGATCTCTTACTGGTCAAGTTGGTACAGCTTTATATGTAGCTCCTGAACTTTCTGCCAAAACTGCCAAAGCAATCTACAATCAAAAAGTGGATATTTACAGCTTGGGAATTATCTTTTTTGAAATGACATATAAACCGTTAACTACTGGAATGGAACGCGTAAAAGTTTTATTGAATTTACGCTCCAAAGAAATCATCTTTCCTTCTGACATAGTGGAAACAGATATGCCACATCAAGTTCACATTATACGGTAAAAATTAAATTTTTAATAAAATTAGATAAATTTTGATTTTCAATTATCAACGAAAAGACATATCTAAACTCATTATTCTCGTCAGCTGGCTGTTGAATCACGATCCGAGTCAACGTCCCACCGCCCAAGAATTGCTCTCTTCTGCGTACTTGCCGCCACCTCAATTAGAAGAGACGGAATTGCAAGAAATGGTGCGCCATACATTATCCAATACTCAAAGTAAAGCATACAAATATTTAGTGGCATCGTGTTTCACGCAAGACGTTACGCCGGCCGAGGATATTACTTATGACATGAATTTGCCCGCTAGGGGAATGTCAAGCGTTCTTTCCTCAAAAAAGCAAGTTCTGCAAGAAAACGTGAAGCAAAAGATCGTCGAGATATTTCAAAAGCATGGCGGAATATGTCTCACGACTCCGTTACTAATGCCCAAGTCCGTTCAGCATTCTAATTTTACCGAGCACAGTGTGAAACTGATGACGCGTACCGGTAGCATCGTTTCTATACCGCACGATCTCCGTACTCCTTTCGCCCGATACATTGTGTGGAACAATATTTCGCATATTCGAAGATACGCTATCGAACGTGTCTTCAGAGATAAAAAGGTATGTATGCTTTGAGAAATCTTATAAACAACTTTTTTGAACATAAGATTAAACGTGTACAATCACATTGATTATTATAGGCTCGAGGAGGATTTCATCCAAGGGAATTGTATGAATGCGCTTTCGACATCATTAGTCCTATAGACAACTTAATGACCGAGGCTGAACTGATTTTTATCATATGGGAGATCTTTAATGAATTACCGCAGATCCGCGAATATAATTTCATTGTGCGTTTGAATCACACGTCATTGTTGCAAGCCGTACTGATGTACTGCGGCGTGGAGAAGGACAAGTATCAGGATATATATTCTATACTGCAGGACGCTCGCGATGGAAAATTAACGAAATTCCAAGTCCAAACGCATTTGATAAGCTTGTGCCTTACCGATCAAGCTATGGAAACGCTTTTCAATTTACTCGAAACAGAAAGCTCTGTTGCGAAAATCTCTAGTGTCTTGAGAACAATAACGAAAAGAAAAGGGGACGTCGCGGGCTTAGCCAAAGAGGGCTTGAAAGATATAGAGGCTGTAATATCTAATGTAGAAGGTTTGGGTGTTAAGGTAATATACATCTATATACATATTATAATATATGTATGTTTTTTTATACAATTTGTAAAATATATTTGTATAAATTTGTATCTTGTTATAGTGGCCTATTACCGTCGTACCTTTATTAACGTATAATGTACAACAATACAGTGGTGTAATATATCAGATAACTTGCGAATTAAAACATAGACGAAAACGAGGTGGTCAGGATGTCATAGCTGCGGGTGGTCGATATGATAAGATGCTGATGTCATTTAGAAAGGTTTTGGAACGTACCGGAATGGCGAGTAAGGAAACAAAGCAATACGGCGCTGGTATCAGCATATCATTAGATAAATTGGTATCTGTCGTTACCGAAGCATGCGAGAATCAAAATGGTGAGAGTAAATGCGGCTGCATTGATGTAGCTGTATGTTGCGAGAGTGATCCAGGAAGCGAAGGGAGAAGGGAAAGAGACATGATTAATATATTGCGAGAAATCTGGTCATTAGGATTGAAAGTAACGATATTGGATCTATGTACTATGGAAGAAATATTAGAGTACTGCCGAGAAAATTCTATAAGTCATATAGTATTGTTAAGAAATGGTACATTAAAGATACAAACGTGGGAGAGAGATCGATTTCAAGAGAAAAAATGGAATACTATACAAGATATTATCGAATATTTACAACGACAATCGGAAACCGCGCTACCGATATTAAATAGATCTGAAAGTAAAGTGAGCGCGAATGATGTATCGCTAGCGCCGAGTAATCCGGTCAACGCTAATATCAATTTTATCCTTTCTGATCGCGACAAGCTATCCGGAAGTGGTAGAAGAAGTTTTAAGAATACTATATTAGCACAAATGTCATCCTACTTGCAAAGAATATCACATAAAGTTCCTGTAGAAATCTTTGCAGTTTTTTTGGAAATGTCCGTTATAAGAACGATAATCAGTTTTCTAGAAATTGACGAGGAAGAACAGATATTTCAAAAGAGCATTCAAATCGTGATAGACAAGTGAGTATATTTTATTGCATATATATTTATTCTATATATTAAGCGAATAATTGAAATAAATATTATGTTAACGATGAGAATGTGTGTATAAAATCTTAAATATGTATATTTTTACAGACATCCACGGCATAAAAAATACATTAAACAGATATGTGAGGAAATGAAGGAATTACGAAATGAAAAATCAAAGCCTGTAGAGATATTATATAGTTTAATAGATAGTGCATACATGACCCTTCTATAAGTGATATTATCGAAATCGAAAAATATATTTTTTCATAATAAATGTGAAATCATTGAGATGATGAGTGATCGGAATGTATGTATATCAATATAAGACTAGATACTTAAGTATTTTTTGTACTGCATTATATATATTTGTAAGTGTAAAATGTTTAATAAATAAAATTACATATGTCTTATTAAGGCATATGTATGATTTAAAAAATATGGATTTTAATTCAAAGCTCACAAGAACAGTACAATACTTATACAAGAATCATGTTTAATACACAATAACACGATATATTATTATTGTTATTTTAGCTACACAATAAGAAATTTAAAAAAGAAATACGATATTCGTAATTTCGAGATATAATTTTCTATTAAAAATATTTTATTCTTATATATATGAAGAATAACTTCTAAGATTAAACTTATGGCACAGGAGTAATTTTTCTTCTCAGAATTATTACCGTTTGTATTATATGAATATGAATAGCATAACTATATAATAGCTTGTGTTACATATTATACATGTATAAATATATATTTACAAATTATATTTTATATATATATCTCTTATCGCCATATTTTCAATATTCAATTTTACGGAGTCGTTTGTTTTAGCTCATTGTTTCAAATATCAATCTTGGGAAAATAAATGTTGAAAATTGGACGAGACTTATTCATGTCAGTTTAGTTATTTAGTTGCAGATTATAGAATCCATAATACAGAAGGCAATAGCATTTTTAAGATTACATATATTTCAGGTACATTATTTGTATTAATTGCTTCTTTTTAATGAAAAATATAAACATATGTTGTTTCTTATTTAAATCCATTATTACGTGCACAACCCTCTGAATCAATACGACTTTGCGATACTATATATGACAATGATGCGCGGAGATCTTGGAGACATGCGTGTGTTTTCGTTAGAGTATACGATTATTCTAATTTTAGAAAACGGTCTATCCAGGAGTAATATATTTATCTCTAACATCCAAACTTAATCGGAGAAGGATTAGCACGGTATCGCGGACTTATTTCTACATGACAGTATGCTGCTTTAATACATTTAATATCAATTTGTTATTGCAATAGAATATCGAGGAGAGAATCTCAACAAGCATGCGTTCTGTACGGTTGCTATCTGGATATGATATGCCGACAGTGGGATTAGGGACATGGCAGGTAAAATAATATTAAATTGTTTGTGATTAAATAATGATGCGTGTATCATTAATTTAATTATATATTTATTGCATTATCACTAAATTAATTAATATATGTAACTTCTTTTCTTTTTCCAGGCTAAACCGGAAGAAATCGAGACTGCTGTAAGCACCGCTTTGGAATGCGGCTACAGACATATCGATACAGCGTCCAATTATAATAACGAAGAGGCAATCGGCAAAGCCTTAAAAAAATGGTTTGAAAAAGGTGGTACTAGGAAGGAACTTTTTATCACGACGAAGGTAACGTGTCGGTGAGAAATCAATACAATCGCGATTTTTCGCTTAATATTACAATACTGGTCACACTTTGTTTTAAGTAATCAAATTGCTTTGAAAGTTGCCTTGTAATACTTTCAGTTGCCCCATTATGGTAATCGACCATCCGATGTAGAAAAATTCATCAAGTTGTCATTGGAGAAGCTTGGATTGGATTATTTAGATATGTATCTTGTTCACTTGCCATTTACATTTAAGTTTGACGAAAAGACAGGCGCTGCAGCGACCAATGAAGATGGAAGTTTTATACTCGACTTTGATACAGATCCTATCTCAGTATGGAAGGTATGCGTGTCTTTAAAATAAATTGTCTAAATTATTATTATATATTATAAAGAGATTTTTGAGAAATCGAGATTATTTTGCAGGAAATGGAGCAACAAGTTAAATCAGGCCGTACTAGATCTATAGGTTTGAGTAACTTTAATGAGAAGCAAATTATGACTATCTGGGAAAATGCACAGATTAAACCAAGTAATCTACAGGTAAGTCTTAGATTTTATATATATATAAATTCGTATGTTAAATAAATTAAAAAAAAAAATGCGATTTGTCAGGTGGAGTTACACGCGTATATGCAACAGAAATCAATTCGAGAATTGTGCAAGAAGCACAATATTGTTATAACAGGATACAGTCCACTGGGCTCTCCAGCTGCAAAGACGCATTTTGAGACAAAATATAAATATACTTTAGAAAAATGTCCCGACTTATTAAACTATCCGATCATACAAGATATCGCCGCGAAACATAAAAAAACAACAGCGCAAATCTTATTACGTTATT
Organism: Cataglyphis hispanica; assembly: GCF_021464435.1. Classification (NCBI taxonomy): domain Eukaryota; kingdom Metazoa; phylum Arthropoda; class Insecta; order Hymenoptera; family Formicidae; genus Cataglyphis; species Cataglyphis hispanica. The sequence goes on from NC_065957.1 coordinate 7,676,197, forward strand.
TACTGCAATTGGATATTGTAATTATTCCCAAGAGCTCGTCTCCCGAAAGAATCAAATCGAATATCGATTTATTCAATTTTACCTTAACAGAGAATGATATGAAAGTCCTAAATAGTTTAGATAAAGGTGCTAATGGCAGAATTTTTAACTTCTTATTCTTTAAAGGGTAAGTTAAAATATGGATATTATTTTAGATTTCACAAATGTATTTAAAGAGTTCTCAAATATTCTATAATATATATAAAATCATATATATATATATATATATATATATATATATAATATTTAGATGCACATTAGTAATGATACATCATATAAAACTAATTTTGTATCAGTTTTTTAAAAGTTTATTACTTGAAAGAGAAAAGTATAATTTTTAATTTCGTGCATAGCTATATATAAATATATGTAATAATAATTATTTGTTTCAGAGTTCAAAACCATCCACATTATCCATTTAAAGACGAACTTTCATAATTGTAAATTAACATCGAATCATTAGTTTTTTTAATAAAATAGTTGAAAAAGAATTATGTAACATATGCAACAAAAGCACAATGTTATATGTATTATAAGTTAGAGACATTTTTGTTGTTCTCTTTAATGCAATCTGTATAACATCTTACGTTGCAAACGATGTTGCAGTTCACCGCGACGTATCATTGTATGTATGACTTTGTAAATAGCTCGTTCTGGAAATGATTGTTTAAGAAAATCTTTCACTATATTTTGTTCAGATACTTGATGTCCAATAGGAAATCTGCTTTTCAATTGCTTTTCGATGCGCGACAATATTTCATGATCCTCTTCTGAGGTAAATCCTTCAGCTCCTAACAATACATAATATAAATAATATTTATATAAGCAAAATATGCATATTTATTGCATTTTCTTCGAGCTATATATATCATATCAAATAAGTTACATATTTGAAATATATATATATATATATATTGTGAGTTATTCAAATTAATCTATATTTTATATAGCTCTAAATATATAACTCAAATAGAAAAAGAAAATAAAACAGTATTTTTCATTTAAATTTGAGCAAGTTAATGTAATATTACGTTTTTTTTTTATTTTATTAATTTGTAGCATACCTGCTAATGATCCAGACATTGCTGCTTCTAATGTAGACACTTGGAAAAGTCTTAGAGCCTCGTTAACATGGAGTTCAGTAACAAAGGGTTGCATCTGCATTTTGGCCAGGGCTTCGGAAATTCGTATGACAGCCTCAAGCTGCCGAACTGTTATAGGTATAGACAATCTTTTCTCAGAATCTTTCTCATGTTCTCTTGTACCAGCTCGCATCATTACGTAACGATTTTTCAGTTTTTCCCCTGCTTCTGCACTGAGCCTTGGACCACAACGCCTACAATGTAAAAAAAATCATAATAGAGACACATGTTACATTGTATATTGAAGTTTACGCTTGTACAATTAAATACGATAAGATATGTGACAAAAACTTACATTCTGCAATAATTAATATACTTTTTGAGAATGTGTACAGGTATCTCCCCTTCTATCGATTGTTCTGTGATCTGGCCAGCATTACAATGAATGTTCATAATATGTTTGGCTAAAGTTATGTCTCTATTTTGTTCGTGTTCATCTTTAACAATAAATATCGTATCAAAACGTGATAATATTGTCGGCATAAAATCTATGTTCTCTTCTCCTTTTATGTCGTCCCAACGACCAAACACCGAATTTGCTGCAGCTAACACAGAACAACGCGTATTCAGAGTCGTCGTTATCCCCGCTTTCGCTATAGAAATTGTTTGTTGCTCCATAGCCTCATGTATCGCTACTCTGTCGTCCTCCTTCATCTTGTCGAATTCATCTATGCAGACAACCCCACCATCCGCGAGTACCATTGCACCGCCCTCCATGACAAAATTTCTCTGAAAACAACGTTATTAGAATGTGATCTGCCATTGTATTGGAAAGTTATTTCTTTATAAGAAAACAGACTTACAGTTACTGGATCTCTCGACACAGACGCAGTCAAACCAGCCGCGGAGCTACCCTTTCCCGATGTATAAACAGCTATAGGGGCGACTTTTTCTACAAATTTTAATAACTGCGATTTAGCGGTACCTGGATCACCCAACATCAAGACATTGATATCACCTCTCCTACATAAGCCATCTGGCATTAATTTTCTGGATCCACCAAATAATAAACACGCGATAGCTTTCTTAATGTCTACTGCACCAAAAATACTAGGAGCTATGCTCTTTGCAATTCTCTCATATAGATTAGGATCCGCCGCTAAACGGGTGAATAGATCTTCTTCTTCAGATGACACAGGTGGCTGAGTACCTATATTAAGAAATATAATAGGAGATCAAACACACAAATCGTTAACCGATTTTTTATGAATGCTTTGTTTTTCATTTGTATTATTATGCCAGTATTATTACCAATGTTTGTATTTTCTCCATCTACAGTGATACCAAGAACTCGAATATATGGAGCTCGAACACCTACTAATGTTTTCTCTCTGCTGTTACCTTTGCCACCTGTTTTAGATACCTTTTTAATGGAATATATCCCAAGAATCAAAACTCTATTACCAGGCACAATTCTGTCACATAAATACCGATCGCAATATAATTGCAAATGTCTAGGCATTTCCCCCTGTGGTATATGATCCGGTAATTCTTGAAGTTTCAATACTTGAAAATCCACGCAACGACATTTATCTGGCATTATAAAGAAAGGATCTAGAGGACATCTTGGTCGACCTGCTTGTTCTCTAGTAAGAAATAGATAAAAATGTTATATATAAACAAATAAAATTTACTTTGTGAAAAAAAATACTGCTTACGTAGAACATTTCCTAGGTAATGAATATCCTTCCAAACCTGGCTTGATAGGAATATTGACTTGAGTAACTTTGCAAGAACGACATTGTATTGCAATTTTTGTTGCTTTTGCTCTGATACCAGATGCAGAAACAATTATACCAGGAATCTTAATAAGTTTAGAAACAATATCTGGCTGCAATAATAAAGAACTATTGTATCTAGTTATATTTAAATATTTTTTGTTTTAAACTATTAAATATATATATATATATATATATATATATATATATATATATATATATAGATCACTTATTTATCTAAATTTATAATAGAGAATCTATGGATTTTATACTATTTCTGCATATTGAATTATATATAATATTACCTTCATTCCTCTCAGGGAGGTTGGATGAGCATCCGAACACAACAATACTTGAATATCTTCCACTTTCTCTTCACCTTCAGGCCGAGGTGTTGTAAGTTCATCCGCGACATCTTTTGCAGCCTCCTCAAGAATTGGTAAATATTCTGTTGGAATCTTTTGAATTTTTTCTGCAAGAGATTCGTCAAAAGCTGCTAGATCTTCCAAATTGATCTCTAGCCAATATTGACCCAGATTGTAATTACGTTTTAAAGTATCCCTAATTATAACAGATCAAATGTATTAGATCAACGTGGAAAGATTAGACAAAAGCACAAGATATGAAAAGAATTAATGTCTGAAATATTTTACTTACCGATATTTGTAGTTGAAGTTACCCTCGTGAAACTGTCGAATGAATTCTTTAAACTTCTTCTTCGAGTGTTGAAGATTTACGCGATTTTCGTCAGACTCGTCTACCGCAAAGTTATCCGAGAAGAACACTCCTGGATCGTCAAAACCTTCCATGTCATATGCGAATATTTATTTAAATTAAAAGATTCAACAAAAATGCAATCAACAAGTATACACAGGTATATAGTGCCGCGGAAATCTGTTTTGGCGGGAAACTTTCAAGGTATCTTTAAGGCTGATACAGACGATTAGGGTGATATTTTATGAATACGACCGTCATAAAAATCAAATATACAAGTAGACAACACTATATCACGCAATTGACTATCGAATAGAGAATTTTTTAAGTCCCAAAAATTCTTTCCTTTGATAGCCAATCATGTGAAATTGTGTAAGTTCCCTATGATTATCGTCCAATTACAATGGTTGCGTTCCGTTTCATGCATAGAGCTCATAGATCATTTGGAAATCTATAATATAAGTTACATGAACTATAGATTTTCAGACGATCTATGCGTTCAATGCGTGAAATGAAACGCATCCAATATCACTGTAAACTAGACCTATATACATGATACAAGATACATCAGGTCATCAGGTATATATCGTGATCTCACTCTGCATATAAAACGGAAGAAACATGATATTCGATTTCGATAAGGAAAAGAAAAAAGTATGCAACAACGTATGAAAAGTATACGTGACAGATAAAAGATTTTCATCCTTGATGATAGTATACACGAAGCAAAAAGTGATTGTGAGATAATAAGTCTACATCGTCAAAATTTGTTGTCAATTCTGTCGAACAAAAAATTAAACTGTCTTTAATCTCAATGCAAATGATATGGCTAATATATTAGAAATACATATTTCTTATCTCCTTCTTAAAAATCGGTGAAATTTAGAGTAACACGTATTCTGACAGCAACTTAAAAAAAATGTGATGATGGGGAGAAAGATCAGTGCCAGATTGGACGTACAAAATGTGGTATGCGAGAACATATATATGTTTTCAAATCTGATATTTATTGCAAAAAGTGTTAAATTGGCGCGTATGTTTATCACATTTATGTTATGCATACACATACGCGTGTACAATATCGACTTCGCATTCAGACAAAATATTTTTAAATATATTTTCACATTTTTCTAACAGCTGTCTGATGTGTTTTCTCCATTTATAATCTGATTTGTTATTTGCGTTCGCGTTAAGATGCGAGACAAACGGAAACGCATTCTCGGTGCCGATTAATTTAATGAAACGATCCGAGAATGTCACTCTACACATTTGGCGATAATATATTTCTAATCAATTGATATACTCTGTGTGTTGTTAGATCATGTAAACGCAATGTACGATTATGCGAGCATTCTAAGGTCAGAATGATTGTCGCAAAAAATTAGCGGAACATGCTCGTCTGTTTGTGCCATTTTTGTTAAATGATAAGTCATGCCTGGAGAACCATCAGCGACAACTGGAAATAAATCCAGTGGCAAGGCAAAGAGGATTTCCATACCTCGTGTGCAAAGCAGTACCGACACAGAGTTACAGTCGCAACAGAGTGGTTCAACTCCCTTGCAACCAACTGCATTGCACTATGTTAGCTTCCGTTCAGAGTTAGAGGACAGCCCTATTCCTCCAACTTTGCGATGTCGTTTATATGATCTCTTTCAACAAATTGAAAAGGAATTTGAAATGTTGTATACTGAAAATATTGGATGTGAGTATCTCTATTACTTTATATTATTTTTTATAATTATCCAACATATTATGTATTAATGCTATTGTATTTCATTACAGTACAAGAGAAGATTGATGTCCTAAATGATCGACTTGAAAGAGAATGTTATGGATCAGGTGAACGCAGTTTACCTCCTGGAGATCTTACAGATTATCCAGAAACGAAAAATCTTTCTAAACAGAAATGTAAGACTTTGCTATATTGTATTAATATTTTACACACACACACACACATACGTGTTTAATAAATCACATATCATATATAAGATGTGAAAAAAATATATTTTAAAAAATAGTATTTATTAAGTAAAATAAAAAGTTGCTTTTATCTCTGACGAAATTAATTTTTTGATATATTTGATTTATTATTAGTTTCTGATATAATTTTTATTGATATTTTCCATTTATTCTTGTGCACATTTATTTTATATTTGAAAAAAAAAATATATATATATAAAATTAAAATTTATCAATAATGAATGTAATTATTTAGTTCTTAAAATAAAGATCTTTTTTTTATTTCTAGCAATGGGTGCAAACTCAGTGCAAAAGATTAAAACTTCTCATAAATTAAAAGCACAGACCAGTAAAATAGTATCGAGCTTTAAAACTCCATCTATGACTTGCACCATGCAAAGAGAATATATAGGTCACCGAGATGGTGTATGGGAAATATCTGTGAGCAGATCGGGACAGCCTATCATAGCAACTGCTTCTGCCGATCATACAGCACGTATATGGGCGATAGACAGCAGCCGGTGTTTGTTGCAATATATTGGTCACAGCGGATCCGTCAATTCAGTACGATTCCACCCGAACCGAGAATTGGCATTATCAGCAAGTGGTGATGGTTCCGCTCACGTATGGCAGGCAGCTGTCGATTGGGACATGACGAAAAGAGTATCATCATTAGAAGAACTTCCAGTAGCTAGCTCTGAACGATCTACGAATAATCTAATTAGTAATAATGACGAGCAAGAGGATCCTCCGACTTTGAGAACACCAATACGAGAATTGTTAGGCCATTCGAGCGTTGTAATGGCCGCAGATTGGCTCTCCGGCGCCGAACAATTGGTTACAGCCTCTTGGGATAGAACAGCGAATTTATATGATACGGAAACCGGAGAAATTATACACACATTGTGCGGACACGATCAAGAATTGACTCATGTATCGACTCATCATACGCAAAGATTGTGCGTTACGTCCAGCAGGGACAACACGTTCCGATTATGGGATTTTAGAGAACCGATACATTCGGTTTCGGTATTTCAAGGACATACAGAGTAAGTATTATTGATGTTAATACTAATTTATATATTTATCTACATATAATACTAAATAATTAATGTTTAATATATCTCTTACAGAACAGTAACATCTGCAATCTTCACAAGGGAAGATAAAATTGTATCTGGTTCAGATGACAGAAGTGTAAAAGTATGGGAATTACGTAACATACGCAGTCCCTTAGCAACAATACGCGGAGATAGCGCTGCTAATAGACTATCAGTTTCTAGTACTGGAATAGTGGCAATACCACATGATAATAGACAGATACGTTTATTTGATTTAAGTGGTCAACGTCTAGCAAGATTACCTAGAACTAGTAGACAGGTAATATTTATGCATATATATGTATGTGTGTATTAGGCATATTTTTATATTTATGAAAAAATTTATCTCTAACCAATTAGTAAAATTAGTAACTTTACATTTTGTTGAAATATATTAATGTAAATTAAAAAAATCTAAAATTGTTGAAATTGCAAGTTACACAGTTATTATAAGTGACCTTTGACTTTTATATAAGCATTATTGTGTTATATATAAATATAATGAGAATAGATTTTTAAATATATTTTTTTGAATATGTTACATATAATTATTATATGTAGAAATATTACATAGCCTGATTAAATTTCTTCCTCGACTATAAATATATAAAATAAAAACAAAATAACATATATTTTTGTTCATAGGGTCATCGCAGAATGGTGTGTTCTGTTGCTTGGTTGGAAGATAATAATGTGTGTAATTTATTTTCTTGCGGTTTTGATAGATTAGTATTAGGTTGGAGTGTTCTTCCAGTAAAAGATGCTTAAACATCAAAAACTATATGGTTTTACATCAGATACTTTATGTCATGTTAATGTGATATTGGGAATATTTAGGTGCAATTTAGAAATGGAAGTACATATGTAACTATACAACAAAAATCCAGCAATTAATCCAATCAAAGAGCCTCCCTTTCCACTCTTGCAGACAACTGCAATAAATAACCAAAATATATATTATATATACTATATTTAAACAATTTATCAAAGAGATATTAAATTATAAATAGAATGTGCGATTTTAAAATTGCAATAAAAACTGTGAATGTCTTATGTAAATTATATATTTTACATGTATCTTATATAATTTTTTTAAAAATAAGTTCTTACCCGAGTATGCAGTGAAGAGACATAAAACAGTGTAACCTTCGATAAGAAGGTAATATGGACCAGAAGCTATATGCCTCCACACTATTCCCAGAAATCCCAATAATTTTCCACAACCTCCAATTATTAAAGCGCAACTTAAATCTCTTACACTGTATTTGTATGGTTTTTTACCAATGATGAACCATTTTAATTCGGTTACTAGAATAACTATACAAATAAATGCTGCAAAGGCAAATGCTGTATGTAGCAGCACACTGTAAAAATTACAATTATCTTGTGACACATTGTTAAAGACTAAATTTGCTTCTGATGCATTTATTTCTGTCTTGCTCATCTCGCAAGAAAACCAAGCTCTGAATGATTCAGCTAGCCATAATATTATAACCAATTTCCAATATGATTTAAAATTGCTGTTGTACAAGAGATGTCTATAAGCTGGTTTTTCTATCAAAATAAGATCTACAAAGACTATAACAGGATCATATTCGATGTATTTGTCAGCTAACAAGCCACACTTTTCCTAAAATATGTTATAATGTAAAATTGATGGTATACATGTTAGTATATGAATTCATAACATTTGACTTACACATTTTAAGATTTTAAGAACGCTAGGACAATATCTTCTAAAAAGTTCTTTGCATTCAGCTCCACAATTTATACAAATGTACATTTAGAGACTTTCAAATATTATCTGAAATAAATAACGAACAAATAATATTAATTCTTTAAGATATAAGAAAATAGATTTATATTATATTAAAATATTTTATATTGTTTATTATTATAATATCCTTGGAAGTGTCTGAATATATATACTTTTAATCGGAATATATTTCTGAATCTGAATATCTTTGCAGCCATTTAAGTTGAATTATATAAGGCAAGATTAATAAGATATTTGCTCTACACAAATATGAGATGTACTCACAAATTGATGATAATTTGCAAGATATAATATCTTCTACTGCATGGACAGTTATATAATTCATATTTATTATCTATCAGGGATTTGGAGTGAAATAATATATTAATTATCGATTCTTTTTCCGTTTGATTCTTGATATCGACACTCAAGGAGAGCAAATATTTATTTAGAATAATAAATTTTCAACATTTACTTTATTTCTTATATTTATACTAGCTGAATTGATAGATTGAATCTATTCATCTACTGAATATTCTATTTGATAACAAACAACAGCTGTGTGTACTGATTATATAAATAAAGATAATATGGTGAAAGGAAAACAAGAGATAATGGTGGGATAAAGATGTTTCGATAGCAGATAGCAAGTAGCACATTAAAAGTGTAGTTTTGCTTCAGCCTTTCTTCAAGATACATCAAACATGACATCAAATTCAAGTGTCCTTTTGCCAACAGGGCAAGCAATGCCCATTCTGGGATTTGGAACTTGGAATGTAAGTTTAAAAAAGAACAACTTATGTATAATTCAAGCAAACTGATATATGTGTATGTTAATAATAAATATATATATTTTATATAACAAAATAACCTATTTATTTTGTAACAATGAAAGATAAGTGGAAAAGAGTTAGAAGTAGCTCTCGATGCAGCTTTGACAGCAGGATATAGACATATTGATACTGCCACTGCATATGAAAATGAATGTGTTATTGGCAACGTTTTAAAAAAATGGTTTGATGCTGGCAAACTCAAACGAACTGATTTGTTTATAGTAACAAAGGTGTGTTCATATTTTGATATAATAATACTTTTGTGTGTAAACACAATATAAGAATATTTTTAGATATAATCAGATCTATTAAAAATAATCATATCTATAAATATGTAATTATATATTTTTAAATATATATTTGTTTATATATATATATATATATATATATATATATATATATATATATAGGGTGTCCTGCAAAGATTGTACCAACGCTCGTGAGCGGGTAGAGCACAGTAAACTGAGCAGAAAAGTCCTTTATCATTTTGTCCTATAACGCTTAATAAAAAAGTTATTATTGAATAAAGTCAATCATCGCCGATCTTTAGCCAGGTGCACGTCGGTGAGCAGCGCGTCTGGTAATGTGCATGAGCGTTCAGCTGTACAGCACGGTTCACCGACGTGCGTTCGGCTAAAGATCAGCGATGATTGTCTAGACTTTATTCAATAATAACTTTTTTATTAAGTTTTATAGAACAAAATAGTAAAGGACTTTTTTATTCAGTTTACTGTGTCTACCCGCTTACGAGCGTTGGCACAATCTTTGCAGGACACCCTGTATATATAAAATATGCTTATTGTGAAAGTAAATTTGCATTATGTTTAATATACATAGCTTCCTCCTAATGGTAATAGAGCGAAAGACGTAGAAAAGTGGATTAAAAAATCACTTGCAAACTTGCAAATAAGTTACTTGGATTTGTATTTAGTACATGTACCATTTGCATTTGAAAATGGAGAGGATTTACAGCCACGTAATGAAAATGGAGAAATAAGAATTGATGTAGATACAGATCATTTGCAAATATGGTCAGCCATGGAGAAACAAGTGTTGGAAAAACGTACAAAAGCAATTGGATTGTCCAATTTCAATATTGGCCAAATAAAAAAGATCTTAGATAATACCAAATTACCTGTTTCAAATTTGCAGATTGAATTGCATGTAGATTTTCAGCAGAAAGAATTGGTATATAAATCTTACATTTCTTTTAAATATATTTCTGTTACAATATTAATTCTTATAAATGTAAAATATATATGTATATTCTTTCAGGTAAAGTTTTGTCAAGATAACAATATTAGTATAACAGCATATTCACCATTAGGTACACGTGGAGTCGTAACAAAAATAGGAAAAACAGATACCATACCGAATTTATTAGAAAATCCAATCGTGTTAGAAATTGCTGAGAAGTATAATAAAACTCCTGCGCAAATATTACTCAAACATATTATTCAAAAAGGTATAATAGCTATACCAAAAAGTTCAACACCTACAAGAATTAAAGAGAATATCCAGTTATTTGATTGGGAACTGCGAGTTGAAGATGTTGACAAGTTAAATGCTATTGATATGGGAGAATCTGCACGTATATGTGATTTTTCTTTTTTTAAAGGTATTGAAAAACACCCAGAATTTCCTTTCTAATATTGTGTTAAAATTTTACCTCTTATATGACTTATATCTTATTGTGTTGCATTTTTTTATATATGAAAGATAATCATTTTAAGAGAATGTTATCATATATTTCATATATTATATATATAAAATTGTTGATAAATAAATCTTATTAAATATATATATATATATATATATATATATATATATATATATATATAAAACAAATTTAAATAAACTAAAGACTATAAAAATATTTCTGTTATTATATATTCCTCCTAAAGCATAGAATATTCATATGTAAATCATATATAATTAGTGTATACATATATCATACACACACATATACACACTGTAATTATATATATAAAATATAATACTATTATAACCAAACAAATTTTCCATATAATATACAAATAACAAAATAGAAAATGTGTCAACTTTAAAGCATATTTGCTCATATTTTAAAATGTAGGTTACTTTCACCTTACTTACTTTCACTTCGATTATTTTGAGCTGTTTTAGTTTTCGCATTTCTTTCAATCCTCAATAGGATGACATTTTGATCACACAGTTATGTAATGATTATGAGAAATGTATTTGCAATTCAAACAATATGTGACAAGCAATTTGCTCACGCGTATTTAAATGACCGTGACACCATTTATCTTCGCAATAAATTCATTAAATACAGATATGTCTAAATAATGATTTAAGTATCACATTTCTTCTACTCTGTGGAGATGAAATATATTTCCAGTACTACAAAAACGATGACAAGGTTATGTTTTCCGGTAAGTGCTGCAATGCGAGACATGAAAAATGAGAAATAAATTGAAATTTCGAGCTATATTTTAATTATCATGGTATACATATATTTATAAGCTACAATAATCGTGTATACAATGTACAGATCATATATCATTAAAATATAATATTTACAGATATAAATGGAGATTAAAATCGCGTGGCAAATTGACATTCGATCTTTCAAATTTATCAAAAGAAATTGGAGTTTTTTGAAAAATAGATTTATCATATTTTACTTTGCATATCGTCGAATTTTGCATTTGGTAAATTATTCATACAACACTTAAAGCTAACACGATTAAAGATAGTAATTAATGAAAAATAAATATACTTTAATTTTATATATATATAATAACAGAATCTACTTAAAATAGACGACAACATAACAAACATTTCTAATAATCTTCGGCTTGTTTGTTAGATACAACTACAAAATAACTACACATTCACATTGTTACACAATTATACAATGTTATATATGCATTCAAGAATACTACATTCATTGAAAACTTATTGTTAAAGTACATTTTGCCTGTGCGCTTATCAGCTTTGCATTGCAAATATTACAGGTAAAATTAAAATTAATAATACATTTAATGCCGTGCGTTTAAGTAATATTTTGCGGACTGTGTATCGTCAGAGGGCAATTACACTTTCTCGTCCTGCTCCTACACCAATCCATTTGACTGTAACAAAGTAAATTCTTCTATATCTAATTCTAATAAATTTTTCAAAGTATATGAATATATGCTATAATGTTACATAAACATACCTGGTATATCTAAGTATTCCTCTATGATTTGTATATATTTATGTGCATTAGATGGCAATTTATCAAAGGAACGTACACCTTCAGTAGTGGATTGCCAACCTTCGACTGTCTTATACATAGCTTCAACTTTTGCTAATTCACAAGAACTGCCTGGAAAATAATCTATGTCCTTTCCATTTAATTTATATCCAACACACACTTTTATTTCTGGTAATGCATCCAAGATATCAAGTTTTGTTAAGCATATAGAAGTATACCTGTGGAATGAGAAAATAATGATTAATATATTATGTCAGCATTTCAGTAATACAATAATTTATTATATCAAGCAATCATTGAAAGTAGAGATAAATTTTAAGATATAATGTAATAAATTTTTCTACACACCCATTAACTAACGTCGTAAATTTCAGCAAGGGCAAATCGAGCCATCCGCACCGTCTTTTTCGTTTTGTAGTTACACCGATTTCGTGACCTCTTTCCTGCAATAACTCTCCAGTAGAATCTAAAAGTTCTGTGGGAAATGGCCCATCACCGACTCTGGTAGTATAAGCTTTTACAACACCGATAATCTCTCCGATTGTGCTAGGAGGTAGACCAAGACCGGTCAATACCCCGCCGATGCTACAGTTCGAGCTTGTTACATATGGGTAAGTACCAAAATCAATATCCAACATTGCTGCGTTAGCACCCTCCACTAAAACCTTTTTACCATCCTTTAAAGCCTGGTGCAAGTATTGCACCGTTTCCTTCACGTACGGCCTTATACGTTCGGCGTATCTACGAAAGAGAGAATAAATTGCATGTTTTATAAATCTTGTAAAACGATATAATCTCATAAGACACTCGTTATACATACTCCTTGTAACGTTCCAATTCGGCTTTAACATCGACATGCAAGGCAGGAAACATTTTTTGATACGACGTAACTAAAGTGTTAAATTTCTGGGAGAATTTATCAAAGTCGCCGAGAAGATCTCCGATTCTAAGCCCATTCCTCGCAGCTTTGCTCGAATACGCCGGTCCTATACCTTTCTTTGTAGTTCCCAATGACTGCGTACCTTTCTCCAATTCTTGCAATCCATCGACCTGTTGGTGAAAATCAAACACTAAATGCGCCCGATCTGATATTATAAGCCTGTCCTCCCAGTTCTTTAGCCCTTTAGATTCGTTCTTTTCCAATTCATCAAATAGACCAGGTAGATGAATTACTACTCCATTTCCTGTAAACAAAAAGACCGCGAATAATATTAATTATATATACGATTTGCAATGTGTTAATGTGTTTAATTGAATAATTGAGATAACAATATTCAGGCAATTCGATATTTATCTATACACCAAGAGATAATAAAATAACCTATGTATAAACAAGTGGAATAATTGTTTTATACATTGATCTTAATTTCTCATATATATATATATATATATATATATATATATATATATATATATATTAATTTAATATATATATTAATTTAATATAAAGGAAAATAACAAGCAATGTGATAAATATATATATATATATATATATATATATATATATATATATATATATATATTTATCACATTGCTTGTTATTTTCCTTTATATTAAATTAATCACTAAAATCATCACAGATACATGTTATTTTGTCACAAATCAGAATATTAATTTTATTTGTTGATCTGCAAAGATTATTACCTATAACGGATTTGCATCTGGGATTGATTATTCCACTAGGCAGAAGGTGAAAGTCGAATTCAGCACCTTCTACAACTACAGTATGCCCTGCATTATTTCCTCCCTGTGAAATTACATTAATACTTGAAGAGACAGCTTGCCATTATTTATGACAGAAAAGATTGTATTGCAATTTTTTAATTATATATTAAATCAAAATATACAAGGATCCTTTTATTGACGTAAACAATGACATTGAAGTCTCAACATACAAGTATATATAATCTATACATCTATTCTATTTATCTATTAAAAGAGGGATAAGAAATGTAAAGTAAGATCTTTTATTGAATACATATAAATAATTGTGTCACAAGTTTTATTTAAAAAATGAAATGCTAATTTACTAGAAGTAACTCTCCTTGATATACTTAATATTATTTCTTTCATAGGAATATAGATATGCATAAACTGACTGATCATATAAACTTGATTTTCTTGCATTAACATTATCAGATAATTATTCATAAAGCATTGAATCTATAATTATCATGTGTATATATTATGAGACAGATATCTTATGACAAACGAGATAAAAAAAAATTGGGTTATTTATCATATTTAAGACACAAAGATACGCTACATGATAATTTTGTGATTTTTTTTATGTCTATATAAAAACCATCAAAATATTATGTAATATCAGGTACAAGGTTATAGAGATGTTTGTAATACCCACAGGTCAGGTGACGCGCGCGCGTGTTATTTCTAAAAATAAAACTAAAAAAGGATACTAGACGCGAGCGTTTTTCATGTTAAAGATATAAGACTTATAGACAGTCGCTCGTGAAATAATTTCAATATTTCGAAATAATTTCAATATTTCAATATTTGCTTTTAGAGAATATTCTTCAACCGGAATTTTCCCGAAACACACGCGCGACTTTTCCGATAGCCTAACTAACCTCTTCGAAATATGTTGAATAAATATGAAATTATATTTACAAAAGGAGATGAGTCATTCGCGCAATTTTCGGGGAATCGATTCAGTCCATCGACAAACCAAGAGGCGGGAAATCGCGTCGACACTCCCGGGAATCCACCGAGAGAGGTGGATACACACATACCTGACACCTGCAAACGACGTCAGCGTCCATCGCCAGCATGTCCACGACTTTTCCCTTGCCTTCGTCGCCCCATTGCGCGCCAAGGACCACCGTGACCTTCGATATAGAACCGCCGCCCGTGGACGTCCGCTGTTTCTTCCTCGGCGAGACCGGGGCACCGATCGCCTTGCCGTTTGCCTGCTGCATTCTCGCGTATATACTGGGATGTCTACGATTGTGAGGACGATCCGTTTCGCGCCGGTGTTCCCGCGAAAAATGCGATTCTTCGCGCACAAGTTCCGTCCTGCTTCCGCCTCGCCGGGAAACAGCTGACGCGACAGAAATCGGCCGGAACGAACGGGGCGAGTCGCCGCTTTTGATCCCCCGATACTCTCTCCTCCCCCCGTAGTTCTCTCCTTTCCTCTCCCGCGCCGAAACCTAACCTGCTTGCTGCCTGGTTAAAGCTGGTTTCTATCGGATCAAACGGGTAGATATTCAGTCCGCGCGCTTTTCTATATCTTCTTCCGAAAAGTATATCGAATTATCGCGCAGATATTTTTCTTCTAAAAAATCTAGTCAATTTAAGATGCCACACGCGATAAGGCAAACGATGGACGCAATTGCGATTTTAATTCATATGAACCGTACGTAAAATAAACGCGCGAATGACACATCGCCTGGGAAACTTTAATATTTTTCATTCAGCGCTACACTTGACATAAATTATTTTCTCCATTATACTAACTGCATTTTAGGAAATCTGAACAATTAAATTGACAAACTAATTAGATTTTATTGATCAAACAGAGATTATAGCATCTAAAGAATAAGTACGACAACTATTTTTCTACTCGCGTGCAAGAGGATTGTCGAAATAGTTAGAACTAATATAAAAATACAGAAATAGTTAACAAAATTAAATTAAATTAAATTAAGAACCCAGATAGCACACAATATTTATGATAAATTTACTTTTTGAAATATATTAATATTTTATAACGTTTCATACACATTAAGAGAAAAAATCATAAAAATTTTATTCGATGTATTATTAAAATATAAATTAAATATTTTATATAATATTTGATAAGTAAAAAATAAATATTTTGATAGTATTATTTTATAAATATTTTTCAATATTTTTATATATATTTTTATGATATTTGTGATAAATCTTTATGATCTATTAAATTTAAGATCACAAAAATATTTATAAAATATTCCGATAAATATGTATATAAAATATTCAAATAATTATTATAAATATTTTGAATATATTTTATAAATATAGTATGCTGTCTGGGAAAAATAAAAACATTTTATAATATTTGATATCTTTTTTAAACTTGATATCTTCTGCTTGATATCTTGAATCTATCTACTTTAAATCCATGCGTGATACTTTGTCTAACGGATGATGGAAATTCAAAAAGAACAAGAAGAATTCTTGGCTTCCTACAGATGGAGAAATACTCGATTGGCGAAGGTTTATTTCAGTACGCATGATGATGTAATTGTGGAGTAATCCGAGTAATCGTACTATCCGTTGAGAAACGATGATTGTTCGTCCAAGACAATAATAAGAAAAGATAAGCACTGTGTATATATACACATATATAGTCTACATTCATATATAGCTATCGATATGTCAATTGTATTTTTTTATATTTTTTTTTTTTAAGATACGAATTTCTTCATCGAGCATTCTAATATGAGAGAGAATTTTTATAAGGTGTTATTTGACAATTGAAGGAATTGTTTTATGAAAACGTTTTCAAATTATGCGAAATTTTTAATCTATCACGCTTTTATATGAAGCCTTCCAAGAAAATCAGTGATAAGTTTGTTTTTTTTTCGTTGCAATATCATTGTGATTAATCAAAATTGCAAATTTCCAATGATATGTAAAAAGGAGATTGAAAAAAATCGTTTATCAAGCTCGGTATCGTGTTTAACTTTAGAATAAGCTTGTGCCTGGCAAAGTAACAATATATATACACACACATGTACACCGGAAAAAGCTGGGCGTACAAGCGCTGTTCAATATTTACATCATCGAAATGGATATATTACCGGATTAGAGACGTGACCCCCGTGGCTTTTTAATTATACAAGCCTCAATGCACCGAGACATCTGCCCTATAGAAACTCTCCAGTCGACGAGAAGAGATTCCGTTCCCTCGCTACCGAGTATCAATTACATTGTTATTATTACAGGGGAGTAGCCGAGGAGAGATGCGGTCAGAGAGATAATACACTGGTATAAGAGCATGCACAACAATGGGACAGGTACACGCGGCGTTAACCGAAGCGCGACCCCTCCCCCCTTTATTCCCCCTCCCTCGTTGTGCGAGCAATGCGATAGCCATCGCGCGTGCAACTATGCGTTTAATTTGGATTTGCCGCAAAGAGAGAAAGAGAGAAGAAGATGCGTGTCGCGAAAACGAGGGGTACGCGCCCCACGAGATAGAGACCCGGGCGCGCGTACTTTTTTTGTACGTGTGCGTACACACGCATAAAACATATGTGTCCGTATACGCGCAATATATATATATATATAGCGAGGAGTTCGTCCTTCGGAAAGTTTAGTGAAACATTCGGGATGACGAGCGAAGCACGGATGAGGAACACGGATTTCAGCATATCCCGTATATTATCAGACGATCGCGGTTGCTCGCCGAAGACGCGAGCGGATCGCGAGCGGCGGAGCGTCGAGCGGGACGAGAGTCCCGCGCGAAAGCCGCGCGTCCGCTTCCCGGACCTCTCGAGAGCGCACGAGGAACGGGAAGTGTCGCGACGCGAGGAAGAGACGCGACGCGAGGAATGCGCCGATCGTGTCGTCCCAGGAGAGATAACGGATGCTTTCGTCGTCGAAGCGACGCAACGGGAGACACGGAGAACGGATCTCACGTGGCTCCAGTATACCCGGTACAGACCGCCGAAGTTACCCAGGAGGTCTTACGTCGAGAGGCGAACCAAGCGACGAACGGACGATCGTCCCCGCATCCCATTCTCTTCGTCGCAGCTGCAGGTGTTGGAGGACAGGTACAGGAGGAGCGCCTATCTGTCCAGAAACGATGTCGTCGAGATGTCCGCGATGTTGAGACTTCCGCAGAGCAAAGTATGTTGGAAAAGAAAATACAAAGAAACATTCTCTCTCTCTTTCTTTTACTGTCTGGGATATTTTACCTGCAAACGATTGATGCTATTAAATCTGCTTTTGTCAATATATGTCATTGACATTAGGTATTCTTGATATTTTCCATCGATCCACAATTCACGCGAGTGTATTCGAATTTAAATGTTTCGTATCACGCATCACGCGAGGCTTGGTAGATAAGACAGATTTCCGTTTTATCAGTTATCCGAAAATTATTAACATATGATAATGTAGCGAGATTGCACGAGACGATTATTCGAAGTGTGATTTATTTATATTTTGCTTTTTTTGCAGATAAAA
Organism: Cataglyphis hispanica; assembly: GCF_021464435.1. Classification (NCBI taxonomy): domain Eukaryota; kingdom Metazoa; phylum Arthropoda; class Insecta; order Hymenoptera; family Formicidae; genus Cataglyphis; species Cataglyphis hispanica. Next base: position 7,694,888 of record NC_065957.1, read on the forward strand.
ATCTGGTTTCAAAATCGTCGAGCGAGGCAAAGACGCGAATCGCTGAATTCTACGATAGTGGCGCGATGACAGAACAATAGAGTAAAGCTCTATCTGCAACGGTTTCAAGATTTAAAGTCCATGGAGGATTCTTGTCGAGGATACGTATAGAAGATTTGAATCCGAATATTTCAAACAATTCGACTTTTTATATTGCAAATATTTATCATTGATTTTTGTACAAATTTATAAATAAATATATATTTATTGTATACAAAATAATGTACACAGTGAACGACTACGTAATATACACGTATATTGTTTAGTGCGATAAAAAGAGGCTAACATATGCTCTAATAATGGAAATAAAAGCCTTCCGCTCTTCAAAAATAACAAAATATAAAGTTAATATATATAATCATGTCAAGAAAAGATACCTTGTAAACAAGCATATACAATTATACAAGCCAAAATATCACAAATTTCAAAACGAACAATTCTATAATTCGTTTGAAATATAAATTCCCATGCTCTGTAACAGAATATTTTTGCACGAACATATGTATAAAATATATAAAAATTAAATGGAAAAAGATAAATCGACATGATTTACATAGTAATATTTTGATCCCGCTAAATAAAGACCGCAAAAAGTAAAAAACTAAAAAAAAGGAAGGATCTGAGAAAGAAAGAGAGAGAGAGAAAGAGAGAAGATTTTTCTCGTCCTATGCATAATTTGACATTTAATTTAAATGTCTATCGCAAGAGGTCGGTTTCGTCGTCTCGATGCGAGTCGCTCTCTCGTTTCTTTCTCAACACCGGCTGCGCGAGTGGATATGTGTGCATCATATTTAATTTATATATATGTATATGATAGGCACGAGATATCGAGCAATAATCTTTTTCCATCATAGAGTAGCCCTACGAGTTACGGTTTTAACATAACGGATAAGGCTAATAATGCCGTTGCAAGTTCACGACGTTCAGGTAATTATCAAATTCCGATCGGGGAATAGGCGTTCTTTCCCTTCAAGATCGAGCGATTTAAACTACGGGGTTATCTTCGCAACGTTCATGCTTGCATTTCGCGATCGCTTTTCGCAAATCTAAATATACTCTATTGCGATTTAAAATATATTCTCGCAAGCACAAAAACTGATAGTGAAATGATATCCTGGTATGTGTTTTTCTTTTATCTTGTAGCAAAATGTCGTGGAGCCAATGCAGGTTGATGCTCCTACAGAGGATAATGATAATGCTGAGGAAGAACCGTATATAGTAGAAAATCCGACGTTGGTACGTAAAATTTTTTTAACCTAAAAAAAATTTTTATTTTGGGTTAAACAAATGCAATCATTGTAATCATATTTTCTTAACTTCAGGATTTGGAGGTATACGCCAACAGCTATACCGGACTTGCAAAATTGCATAGACTTGTATATATCGCCGATCATTGTCCATCATTGAGAATAGAAGCATTGAAAATGGCTATTACTTATGTGATGACCACGTACAATGTTTCGCTTTATATAATGCTACATAAAAAGCTCGTCGAAGCCATGGGTACTCCTGGATTACCAGATGTGGCGGCGCAGTCTACTTCACAAGACATGTTAACGATGGATCAAACATGGGTAGAGACTCGATCAAAGAAAGCTGCTCTAAAATTGGAGAAATTTGATACTGATCTGAAAAATTACAAGAGCAATTCTATCAAGGAGAGTATACGAAGAGGTCACGATGATTTGGGAGATCATTACTTGAATTGTGGTGATCTTGTTCATGCCTTGAAATGCTATTCCAGAGCACGAGATTACTGTACTAGTGGCAAACATGTTGTGAATATGTGTTTAAACGTAATCAAGGTTTCTGTATATTTACAAAATTGGTCACATGTACTTAGTTATGTTACCAAGGCTGAAGGTACACCAGACTTTCCAGAATTGCATGGCAAAGACAACAATCAGGCCATAATTACGAAATTAAAAGTAGCAGCGGGTTTGGCAGAATTGGCAACAAGAAAGTATAAAATGGCTGCAAAACATTTTTTACAAGCGTCCTTAGATCATTGCGATTGCCCCGAGTTATTGTCTCCTGGAAATGTGGCTCTTTATGGAGGACTTTGTGCTTTAGCTACTTTTGACAGACACGAACTGCAAAAACAAGTTATATTTAGTAGTTCTTTCAAATTATTTTTAGAGTTAGAACCGCAACTTCGAGATATAATTTTCAAATTTTACGAATCAAAGTATGCCTCCTGTTTGAAATTGCTCGATGAAATAAAGGATAATATTCTCTTGGATATGTATATAGCACCTCACGTAAATCTGTTGTATACGCAAATTCGAAATAGGGCCTTGATACAATACTTTAGTCCTTATCTAAGTGCAGACATGAGACGAATGGCAACTGCATTCAACAGAACAGTATCCGAATTGGAGGATGAACTTATGCAACTTATCCTTGATGGTCAGATTCAAGCTCGTATAGATTCACACAATAAGGTAAGTACTGCTTGCAGACTTGCATACAATTTACATATAATATATTTTTCTTTAACAAGTGTATGATATTTTAAGCATATATTTTTTAAATTATTACAGATTTTGTATGCAAAGGACGTCGATCAACGTAGTACTACTTTCGAGAAATCTATGAGCGTTGGGAAAGATTATCAAAGGCGTACACGTATGTTGATTTTAAGAGCTGCAATGTTGAAACAGCAAATTCATGTAAAGGTAAATTATAATTGAAGGAAATATCTTAGACATATATGTTTCTCTATTATCACAGTAATTATAGAAACTTCTTTGAAACATTTTGCTTCTATTTAAAAACACATTGTTTATTTTTATAGAGTCCTCAACGCGATAGTACGCAAGGAGGTGAGATGTCGGTAGCACCTGGAAATGGTACCTTAGCAGCAAAAAATTGAAATGTCGTTTGATATCTTCTGTTTTGAAAAAAAGAAAAAAAAACAAATTTATATTTATGCGTGTTAACTGCCACGATCACCTAGATACGAGATAAGATTTCATCTCCGCATTCGACATTGCGTTATTTACATTTTTTCTGAAGTCGATGTCTTATACCTCATTTTCAGCGTATAATATATGGCATGTATATAATATTGCTACATTGTGTTTATAAAATACAAGTTTATATATATATATATATATATATATATATATATATATATATATATATACACACACATACATACATACATATATACATAAACCTTTCTCTCAATTATGATTATAGAATCATAACAGAGGAAAGTGTGTAACATAGACCAATTTTTTGATTAATTAAAAAAAAAAAAACTAATATGTTCTCTTTCACACATGGAAATTATGTAATGAAAGATGCTAATTTTAAGTTCCTCCGTATACAAACGATGCGAACGACTCTAAGACTTTAACATATTCTGCTGGGATTTAGAATAAATTCATTACATTAAATACACATATATGTATTGTCAATATATAATTTATGTATTTTTCCATAATTGCAAATCTAATCTCATTGTATATTTATTGTACATATATATCTGTTTTTTTATATACAAGAAATTTATTTTTTTATTTAAGGAATATTCAAAAATGAAAGAAGCAAATATGAAGATGAAGGAGCTTTAAATATTGTAGTGATAATCAAAAATCCCTAACGAACCAGATCACTCGTTTCGTCACTCGCAAATGCCCAACTTCAGACGCGTGCGTGTTCTAATCGATATAATGGACAGTGGCTATGTCTACTAAGGTTTCGTTTGTGCGATACATAAACAAATCGAGCGAATGTTCTGTGAGTCAGCGTGCGCATGAAAAGAATCACCATTGTAGGTTTTTGCTTTCGACGACAAGAGAGTTGGTCGTTTTCGCGTGATCGGCCCGACACCGGATGTGTCGTCATGCCGTGTTGGCCAAGTTGGGATATCATGACATATTTTATATGTTAATATTCTAATCGCGAAAAATATATTTATTTTGAAGAGAGAGACGCGAACGCGGAAACGTCTCCAAGATGGTTTTGGCGGACCTCGGACGTAAAATTACGTCGGCCCTGCGGTCGCTCAGTAATGCGACTGTCATCAATGAGGAGGTAAGTTTGCGTTGTTTATCCGATATTCCCACAACGAGATGATTCTCAAAGACGGTTTGTAAACAACTAATTAATTTATCATAATTTAATATCCTCCTTCCTTGTATTCTTTATTCTAACATAGGATGCTTCGCACTTTTTTTTAGAAATATCTATGCATTTCTAATTATTTCTAATAACCTTGTTATATGTGTCAAACTTATGTTTACATCGTAGGTTGGATTTGTATTAAATTTATTGCGACATAATATAGTAGATATCATAGGAGTTTCAAAGAATTTTATTCTCCTGTCTTAAAAATATTATTTCTTTAAAATAATTCTTGATTTGGTATTTTATTAATATTTTTGTACACATATGTCATTGTTTTTTTAGAATATATCTTTTATAATTTGTTGTCGCTACTGTCTGTAGTTGTATCTTTATTATGTATTTTTATCAATGAATATACTTTTTCCCAGGTTTTGAATTCTATGCTAAAGGAGATATGTGCAGCATTACTTGAAGCCGATGTAAATATTAGATTAGTGAAAAAATTACGAGAAAATGTGCGCCAGGTTATCGATTTTGAAGACATGGCTGGTGGTCTTAATAAAAGGAGGATGATACAGAGCGCCGTCTTCAAAGAACTTGTAAAGGTTAGTCTATTGTTTATATTTCTAAAGGCAACAATGTTTATGAATATATGAAAAATTTATGACAATACAATAAAGATATAGTTCTTAGCGTTTAAATATATGTTTAATCTATCATTTTTTTAGTTGATTGATCCTGGTGTAAAAGCGTATCAACCAGTAAAAGGCCGTCCTAACGTGATTATGTTTGTCGGTTTGCAAGGTTCTGGTAAAACAACCACTTGTACCAAACTCGCGTATCATTATCTTAAGAAAAATTGGAAGGCATGTTTAGTATGTGCTGATACCTTTCGTGCTGGTGCATATGATCAGATAAAACAGAATGCTACAAAAGCTAGAATACCATTCTATGGAAGGTAATTAATTGTAGAAGCAAAAAATGTTTATTATATCCTTTAAACATCATGCTACTCTTTATGTATTCTCTTTATGCATTCTATATTCACACTAATACATAATTTTTTCTAAATTTAGTTATACAGAGGTAGATCCTGTGGCAATTGCTCAGGATGGTGTTGATATGTTTAAGAAAGAAGGATATGAGATAATCATTGTAGATACAAGTGGAAGACATAAACAGGAAGAATCATTATTTGAGGAAATGTTGCAAGTCGCCAATGCTGTGGTAAAATTATAATAAATTTTTTTATTTGTATATTAAAAGCCAGTTTTTTAAAATTTTTATAAGTTTTTATTTGTTGTAGCAACCAGACAATATAATCTTTGTAATGGATGCAACGATAGGTCAAGCTTGCGAAGCACAGGCAAAAGCTTTTAAGGAACGTGTTAATGTTGGTTCTATTATAATTACAAAACTGGATGGCCATGCCAAAGGTGGTGGAGCACTTTCTGCGTGAGTTTCTTTTTTTTATCAATTTCTAGTTTAATAATTTTATATTTTATTGTCTATACCATTTTATTTGTGCAAAATAAAAGATATGCAAAGTTACTTCTCATTATATACTTCTAGAATAAATGGTTGTAATAATAATTATATTCACAATCATCATATTTCTCTTTTTTTATTCTTTGGATATTAATTTTTTTCAGTGTTGCAGCGACACAAAGTCCTGTAATATTTGTTGGTACAGGAGAACATATAGATGATTTAGAACCATTTAAAACAAAACCATTTATTAGTAAATTGCTGGGTATGGGAGACATTGAAGGTCTTATTGACAAAGTAAATGAACTCAATCTAGATGATAATGAGGAATTACTTGAGAAAATCAAACATGGTCAATTTACTTTACGAGATATGTATGAACAATTTCAAAATATTATGAAGATGGGACCATTTTCACAATTAATGGTAAATATTACTGATATAAGTATAGGAAAATTAATTTTTTTTTTACACAAATTCAATAGAATAAGATTTATAGTTTGTATTCACTGATATATAAAATTATATAATATATAAGATATATAAAAATTGAAAATATAACATACACTAGTATTTTATAACTGCTTCTAATGTTTTATTATATATAGGGTATGATTCCTGGATTTAGTCAAGACTTTATGTCAAAAGGCACAGAGCAGGAATCAATGGCAAGATTAAAGCGGTTGATGACTATTATGGACAGTATGAATGATTCAGGTTTGAGATGGTTTAAGATGTTTTATTTATGTTTTTTATAAACTTTAGTTTTTCAGCATTATTTTATGTGTTGTATATTTTTGTTAGAATTGGACAGTAGAGACGGAGCTAAGTTATTTAGCAAACAACCTGGAAGAATAATAAGAGTAGCAAGGGGTTCTGGTGTAACAGAAAAAGAGGTTAAAGATCTAATTACACAGTATACAAAATTCGCAGCTGTTGTTAAGAAAATGGGAGGCATAAAGGGTTTATTTAAAGCGGGAGATATGGCGAAAAATGTTAATCCAACACAAATGGCAAAACTGAATCATCAAATGGCTAAAATGATGGATCCACGTGTACTACATCAAATGGGTGAGTAATTATGAAATATTCTTGTATACTTTTATATGAATTATAATTTTTTAATTGTTTAATTTAAAGAGTTAGGTTTCAGTAAAAAATATAATATAAAAAAGATATGTGTCAATTTAATTTATTTCATATTTGAAAATTTGTAGTTATTCTTTTTTATAAAAAGTTGTTTACGATTATTTTAGGTGGGATGCCAGGATTGCAAAATATAATGAAACAGTTACAACAAGGCGCTGCAGGTGGATTGGGAAATTTAATGGGAGGTTTTGGTGGCAAATCCTGAGAAGAGGTTCCAGGCAGTGCAATTACTGCCATTAAGAACGTTACATACCGTTATATACAACTTGCGAGAAAATTACGTCGTATTTGAAATACGATATTGAAGGAATTGTGTTTAAAGCCTTTTTCTTTTTAATCGTTGAATGTGTTTTATATAATGGCATCACGAAAATCATATGTAACGGCAGTGACATTAATAGCCGATTCTTCAACATACTTTATCATTTTTTCAATTGCTCATCGAATCGTAAAAAAAAAAAAAATACTTTTGATGTAAATGCAATAAATTATCAAAATATGCTACAAAGTTCATGTCATAATGTAAACATTAACTTATTCCAACATTGTTTATAGTCCCTTATGTATATTATCCTTGTATTTTAAAATTTTGTTGAACTTATTTTTTTAAATGACTTTATTTCTTTTAATATCGAGTTAAATAACTTTATATAGAAAGAAAATATCTATTATATTTCTATTATATAAAGTATGCATATATATGTTGAATAATAAAAAATTAATATTTTTAATTAATGTTGTCACAATCAAGTAATAAAGATGCAATTGACATGTAAATATGATAAATATAATTATCAATGTAAACATTTGCAGGTATATTTTGTTAAAACAAAAATATAATTAAAAATTGAATTATTATTTTTAAATTTCAGGCAAAAACAGTTTCATATATTTTGTACTCATGAATATTAGCGCAATAATTAATATATTAATAATAATAATAATAAATAGTTTGTCTATATAAATAATACTTAATAATAATAGCAAAAGTAATGCAAAACTATTATTCGCGAGTCTCAGATCTTTATTCTAAAACAGATGACAGATCCTATTATACATGCTTACAATCTTTAATTAAATGGCATGTTTTTTCTTTGAACTGGTTATATAATTTTTTATGTTGTTTCTCTTTGATATTATCTAATCCACGATATATTATCTCAGATACCTATTTCCTTGTGAAATATATGAAAACAATATATGATAAATATATAATAACAACGTAGGAAATATTATATTTAACATTTTATGCATAATATATAATATAACGCGTATATTATAAATATCTTTGATTTGACTCAATCACAGGTACAAGTGCTACACTCTACTAGAGCATATATAATACTGTATGTGCTTTAAATATCTTAGCAACTTATTTGTACGGAAAGATCTTTGAGCAACTGAGATAGAGTGTAAAATATCAAGTAATATGTTAGATAGGAATGTAACATTTTCAATAGGAATGTATTCGTTTTAATGTAAAATATTTTAAAGCTTTCGAAGAACAGCTAGATAGAGTAATCAACATTGTGCGCATAGTTGAGGAATTACAATCCTATTGACTGTCCAATTCTATTAATCTGCTGCTTACTGTCCGACTCTTTAAATAATACTTTCGAAATGGTACGTGTCAAAAGAAACGTTTCGTTTGTGCTATAGCAAGTGCCATTCCAGTCATCAACATTTAAAGACAGAATCATAGCTCCCTTGAAGCCACTTGTACGAATCCATGTACTCTGCAATACAAATAGTTCAAATATGAATTTATTTCACATGTTGAAAATTGCACACAGATATAAATATGTTCAATATATATTTCGTTCTAACAATGAAAAATACGATACCTTGTAGTAGATGCTCTCCTCGTTATCGTAAGATATCCATTCCTTGTCTTTAAACGCGTATGGTACACGACTTTCTTTATTGAAGACACTTACAGCTCCAGATTTTAAAAATTGACAAACTGTAGGATAAGTTACAAAGCCTTTTATGCCAAGCTTCCCGAATCCACTAGCTGGAGCTTGTAAATTGTGATTCAATGGATTGTCTAGCTGGTAAGAGTGACCATAAGCTGGTATGCCGACGACGATCTTTTCCCGTGGCATCCCCTTGGCCACCCAATATTGAGCAGAAAAATTCACATTTAATGTGGATAAATAACCCGTTTCTGTACAACGAGGGAAGAGAGGAGCGTTCAGATCCGTGACTGGGAAGTACCAAACATAAAAATGATAATCATATGACATGAGATTCACAAAGTCGACATGCCTGTAAAAATAGAAAAAATTTTTTTTTTATAATATTGCTTTTCAAATGTTTTACAACTATTTTATGTAACATGCATACTCTGCCATTTCAGGAACATTATAACTTTGATCTACAATGGCCTGCGGTGCCGCTACTGCCACTGTCAGGAGTAATTTTTGACCACTACGATCGAATTCCTTTCGTAATTCCTGTAACAGCTGAACAAAATGTATTTTTTCACGATCGTCGGCTCCTATCCATGCCGGAAACTCCCAGTCAACGTCGAAGCCGTCCAAATGGTAAGTCTTGGTTACATTTAATACAGATCTTATAAATCTGGACAGACAAATGTTAACAATAACTATATGTATTCTCTAAAATGTATTACATGTATCTTACTTATGTAGCAATGGGAAATTGATGAAAGAACATACTTTTTTCTATTTGCATGTGTCTTTACCATCTCGGAAAATCCATCATGGAGCTCATTATTTCCGCCGGCGCTGATCATGACCTTCAATTTAGGTTCGCGATTCTTTAAAGCGACTACTTGCTTGTATACCCACGCATTGTCTCCTATATCGAGCATGTTATCTACCACGCTCGCAAAACCCACGATAATATGCGTACAAATATGAGGGTCAATGTGCGACGGACTGAGCTCCCACGACGTGTTCAGGTCCCACGGTATTGTGTAGTAGCATACGATGACCTGGCTAAATGTAGGATAGATTTTTGACATAAGTACACAGACTCTCATGTATCCTAGATAGATTTCAGACGATCAAAAAATGTTTTTTTACCTGGTGGTATTGCGGTGGTATTGTTCCGATGCACCGACACTTGTATTCCTGTCCGCATTCTGATTCTCCTTCGTCGATTCGGCGTACATCCGAGCCCGACGTAGCCACGTAGCAATCTTGGCATTGTCAATTTGTTCCTCCACGAATCTATCGGCTTTCGGGGCCCTCAGAACGAGTATGCCGAACCAAGCGCGCGTAATAAATAGAATCCCGACGATCAGGAATGTCAAAGTAAGACAAACGACTTGCGTTCTCCAGCGTGGTCTAAAAGATATTTATTTTGTATTAAGTTCTATCGAAATATCCAAGTAATACGAGTAATTGCATGCGTAGAAGACTGTCACGGATGTGGAACATCGCGTTTATGCGAAGCAATTAATCGCGATGACCTTTCGTGACGAGAGGCGTGAAAGTTCAAAAGCTAAGAATGACGTATGAATTTGCCGTAGTGCGAAAAATCGATACAAAATTTTCTTTCTCTCTCTTTTTCTCACACACACACACACACACGATACGTTTCATTAAGCAATTCCGAAGAATACGCGCGTGTTTACGCAAACGAGATACACTCGTCTATCTCTCGTCCCTCTTTTAATACATGATAAAAAATATTATATATTAAGATATATGTACTCACTGTCGTATATCGGTTAGTAATTCATACTTGGCCTGTGGCACAGGTATTTGGTTAACCATTGAATGATTTTATTATTTTTACTATATTGCCGAGAGTATGCGACAGATTTCTTCTTAAAAAAACAAATAGACAAACGATCGAACGAGCGCTATTCTTTTATTGTCGACAATAGGGTTGACTAGTTTGACAATCCGTTCCGGATCGCGCGCTGCTGATAACCGGGGACAAAGCGTTCGAATACACAGCCGAACAAGCCGAGACCGTACGATATCGGTACTACGTATCCATACGTAGATGGATCGCGAATAGTCAACGAGCGGAGAATTCGTGTTATTTATGACAATGGCATAAGTACGTGATGGGTGTGTTCCATCGCGATTTACCGAATATATATGGGCAACAATAATCGCGATCAACCAACGTATACATGCATATGCACATGTACGTACGTACAAACATATGACGATGTGTCAAATGTTGTTGCTTTTTCGCCGATTGGTTCGAAAATATATTTCTAGGGGGCGTGTATGTATCCATCGAGGTCTGTTCATTTTGGTTACTACATACTAGACTATGCAAAATACATAGATATAACATTAGCTATCAAATGTGTCAATCATGTTGTAAATCGCAATCGATCTTTTTTGTAAAAAAAATAATATACACAGATTTGCTGTTATAATGAGATTACATATATATATTTTTTTTTTTGCACATCACATATATATATATATATATATATATTACACATTTGTATATATATTAATTAAATAATTTAAAAATATAACATGTTAAAACATGTATGCATGTAACAAGATATATGTAAATGTTGTACATAATATATAGCACCACACACACATACATACATAAAAATATATTTTTATCTAAGTTAATAAAATATAAAAGAAAAACAATTAATAAAAAATTTAAACAGAATGTCATATATAAAGATAAATTATCGTTTCTCGTTATTTTTTTAGTTTAAATTAAAACGGACGTATCGTTTTGATTAATCAGAAATCAGCCTTATTGTGAAATTATATATAAAACTTACAATAGCTAAGAAAGAACTTGTAGTAAGTACATTTCATTGAATTTGAAATTTGATATCTGGTATATAATATTGTGAAATGAATCACAGGAAGCAATGAAGTTAGTATATCAGCGAGACAATAAGACGTCATCCTCGGGTCTTGGTAAACGTCGATAACGTTCCTGCGTCACCAAATATACAGATAAGCCACCAAATGATATGAATAGCAATCCTATACAGTTTATTAGTACTCCTTCATCCACAAAAGTTGAATATTTTTTCCTGAAATTTAAAGGAGGAGAATGTATCTATATATTTGATTGTTTATCTTTTTTTAATTTTTTTGGTAAATCAATTGCAATGTACCCCAATGTGAAAATTGCTTTCTCATTGAGACCCAATAAACACGATGCGATTGCACCAATAAAAGCTGCAATGCCAAAATACACATGTATTGGCATATAAGAAGAGCGTAATGGAGGTTGTAACTTAGGAAAGAGGAATGAGATGCATCCAGCAACCCACTGTAAATAAGAGATATAATGTACTTCTCAATTCAAAATTATGAAAACAATTTTCATAGACTTACCTGACAGCAAAATAATATAACAGTTGTTAATCCCACCCAGCTATGTAGCGAATACATATTTGGTATAGGAGGGGAAGCTAAATTATGACTATCAAAGACTGCTTCTAAAGCAATCACTGTCAATAATATAATAAATAACATAATTCCTGCATGAGTAAGCTTTAGTCGTTGTTTGCGGACATTTCTTCGCGCTCTATAGATGAGCATGGCTAGTAAATGGAAAACACATTTAATTATATTATATATACAATCATAATGATGAAATAAAATCAGCTCTATGTATGTAGTATACCATTAGCATACAGAAACACGAGTCCTATAGTCATTAATAAAGGATGCCAATTAAACTCAAGTTCCGGATTAGATGTCCACGAAAAACCATCTCTATAGTAAGTCGTCCATATGATTACCAAAAGAATAAGAAGTGCACCACATATCTGATGAAGACCAATAAGCGGAATAAAACCTTCCAAAGAAGGAGCTTGGAGTGGTTCTGCTTTTTGATCCATATCTGAAATATTTTATATCTCATTGTGTATATAAATGTTGAAATAAATATAATGTAGATCTTTAAAACAGAAAATGTATTCTATATTTATATAATTCTACAAATACTTGAGTATTGCATAAGATTAAATTATGACACTAAATTTATGAAATTCTTATGAAATTGGATGGGTATACCTAGACATCTTACATATTCATATGGATAGTTTGACATTATATATACAATTTTAAATAATTCTCAAATAATTGTCATGAGATTCTTTCCCTTCATTTATTAATATTATAACAAATTTTTTGGAAGCAACAGGTCAAAAGTGAAAAGATTGATAGAAGATAAACAGATGGAAGAAGAAAATTCTTTATATAAAAAGATAACACAATAGATAATACAAAATATGTTGCCATCTGTAAATATTATATATATGATAATCACATATTTAATATATCAATTAAAAATAATAACAAGAGAAAACAAATCAATCTTCACATTTTGTTTATATGCGAGAATGAAATAAAACAAAAAAAAAAACATTTCATGGATAAAGCGTGTGTGCTTATACTGTCATTAGATGACTGAATATATGTTTCGTCATGACATACACAGCTGATGTAGGAAATGGCGGTCACTTTTATCTCTTAAAAAATGGACTGATATATACTTTGAATATCGGCTCTTATCAGCGTTTATCAGTTTCTTAATGACGCGATAATATTTATGTAATATAGGCGAGACAGAGAAAAGGCTTTTACCGAATACAAGACGTCTATCGCGTATATACGTACCTTCTTTCAGTATTTTTTGCGAATATACTTGCCGCGGAGATATCAACAAGTACGTAGTGCATATATTTATGTATAGATATATATGCGATTAGACATATACGCATATATGGGCGTTGTATTGCGTCGTAATATATAATAAAGAGAACGTTAAAATTTCCATCGATTTTTCTTCAAGCTAAAGAAAAATTTGCATTTTTAAAATTTTTGTACAGAGGAAAAAAAATTAAGCAGCGTTGAGAATAAATTTGTCAATGATTTAAGATATAATTTGTATCATGCAAATATCAAGGCGGAGTGGCGGTAAAATCGAAGATTTAAATGCTTTTGAGAAAGACATTTTTATAAAAAGATATGTATGATGGTATCGCATGTACAAAAATGTGCATATGTATATTTATTAAACATTAGTAAGGGTAATTGTAAATTATATATGAAATTAATGTCGCATTATATATGCCATAAATATATTGATTATTTTGAATCAACAAAAAATTGATAATATGGTCGTATAATCGAAAACGTCAAACACACTCTCATTTCGTGCGTCGGTAATGTCAGCATGATGTTATACCAATGTGTGATAATATGGCGATGTTATCGATTGACTATGATTTTCTTCGATATTCAAAAAATCTTAAGCATCATGCATTTTACTTTTGTTCTTGTTCTTCTTTTTTTCGTTCAATTACGTGTTTTTTAAGAAACACGATTTTAGATGTAATAGTAACGAGTCTGTTTGACTATGTGCGTTTAAGAAAGGTACCTGTTAACGACCTTCAACAATTTATTTACGTGACACTAGACGTGCTTATCCCATGTCCTTTATCGGCACTCGTTAGTTTTCATTAGGCTTTCAAAACGTCAAGATTATCCAGGTATACTTTATATATATATATATATATATATATATATATATATATATATATATATATATATATATATATATTTGTATTACACACATATTTTTTAATAAATAATTCAATTTTAATAAATTATCAAGAGATGCAAAGACCAAACATCTTTTTTTCCTTTTTTTCAGCTTGTTTCCATGGTGGAAGGAATGGACATACTGTGAAGGTTTGAAACTAGCAGATGATAAAATTTGGAAGCGTCTTCATAGATTGTTACAAAAAGATTCATATATACAAGAAACTAATGAAACTTTGAAAGTGTTGGCTTGCCCTCAAAATTTAAATATCTTTAAAAAATATTTTCATCTTCTAACATCAAATGTAATAAAGATAGAAGACATTGAGAATATTCATATTTTTCATTCTATTGTTGCAAAGCATTCTAACAACTTAGATATACTTGATCTTATATTTTTTAATTTTTACGATATAAAACCCAGGTATAATAATAATTTTTCGTAAATATATTAATAAAAAATTCATAATCATAAAATTTGTTCTGCAACAATAAAACTGCTACATTTTGTTTTTATAGACAAGTCAGTACAATTGCAGCATTAATTGATATTATTAACCATGTGCTGAGGAACAACTTGGAAAAGTAAATTTTATAAAGTTAAATCTTATTTAATTATTAAATTTTTTAAATTAATCTTATATAATTATTCCTTTATATACTTGTGCATATATTTATTATTTATTTTAATTATGTTAAAAATTACTTTACATGACAAACATGCAAGAATATTATAAGTATTCTCTTATAAGAGAATAAATTATTTATTACAAAAAATGTAAAAATAATCTTTAAGGTGAGCCAATTCGTGATAACAAGGGACTACTAAGTTTGTATATTGAATATAAGATCAACTTATGATTGTCTCAAATGGAAAATCAAAGAATCTTCCTTCAGCTTTTAAAATCCCAGATGTAATACATATATATGTTGAAAAAAAGGATTAATCACGATAGAAGATAACATATATTGCTGATGTTTTTATATTTCTATTTTATTTTTATGTATATATTATCTGTCCTCTATTGTCTTTTTAATAATCATTTTTAATAACTGTAATATTAATTTTAATAACTCATTGATATTTTATGTACATTTCTATATTAATATTTATTATTAATCTTAATAATAAATTTTAATATATAAATACTTATTAAATATTAATTTTAATATTATTGTTATTAAAATATTTATCATTAATATTGTATGCATTTATATTAATATTAAAATATTTTTAAGAGATATTAATATTGATATTTAATATATTTTTCATATACTAATATATTTTTGATATTATATCTTAATTAGATTAAACTTGAATCTTTGATTTATAGTAAATCACATGATATTTTATATATTAATAAACTACTAATACCACTATATATACTTTGTTTTGCTATTAGAAAATGTCATAATTTAAGAAGATTTGTTTTACAAATATATCTATATTACAATATTTATTGTACATATTGTACAATATGTATTGTATAGAGAGTTAAATTTAAAAAATATACAAATTAAATAAATATATATTTTCTAAAGTTGAGACAATTTAATTAATTGAGATAATTTATTATATCAATGCATCTTCAGAACGAAGGTATTCTCCAATATCTGCTTGATGAAAGCAAATTGTTGCCATAGGATCCGCATGTTTACAATCAGCTGTACTTTTTGCAGCAACGCCAAATCCCTGAAATATTTATAACAATCAATATTATAAAAAAGTTTTATATGTATTGCTGCATTATAAATTAATAATGTTTGATACAAGTATATAATCAAGAATATCTTAAAAAAATTATTGTTAATATTAAATATTAATATAAAATTATTGTTTAATCAAATAATTTACATACCAGAGGCACATCGCTCATGGAAAATACAACAACACGTTGATGTTGAGAAGTACCTTCAGTTATACGAGCGAGACCTGATTTCATAATGTTGTGTCCATATAGAAATTGTTGTTCTGCCGAAGATTTCACCCAAATTTTATGCTTAATGTAAAGATAATTGTCTGTGATTAAATTTATCTATATGTCTTAATAATTGCATTTAATTTCAGATACTTACTTGTGCATAAGGCGCTAAATAATGCAATGCTGTGACATGTAGTCTAAACTTTCTAGATTTTGTGAATTTACCGAAACAAGTACCTGCACTCAACAAGTGATCGGATCCCACAGTATTTGCCAAAGATAAAATCTTTTCTGACATATAATATACTCTATCATTATTTTCTCGGAAACAATACACGCCGTCTGATCGATCTATCAAGTTTTTAAATTGGAACCGATACTGTAACAATCAAATTTGATAAACAAATTTTTATCTAATTCTAAAATGTCTTTACATCTTACATATAAATACAATTTTATGCAGAATAAAAAATTAATTTAAATAAATTAGATTAACAAAATAATAATAAGTCGCTTACTATTTCATTAGCTTCTCAAATACGAGCTTTGTTCTCTCTTCTGACAATTGCTTCATTTTTGCGGCAAGATTATAGATTATACGTACACATTCACCACGTGTTTCTTTCATAGAAAAACATGTGCTATCGGAGAGGATACGTATCGTCTTGTTGCCGCTGAAAACAAATTTTTCAACTTGTTCACCAGATGGCGCGACCAGCCGAATTACGTTTAAAACGTGAGTTGCGTCAATCTCATCAACGTGGCTCGTCAGTTGATCATTTGCCGATCGGAATTGCCGGGTTGGAATTGTTGGAGTATATATTGCAGGTTGGAGCGCACTTTCTCCTATCAACAGTATTCCATCATAGACAATTATCGTGCGCTAAAGAGGATCGAAGGACTTGTCAAAAATGAATAAGATCGTTTTTTCGTATGCTTTAGCGAGCGTACTCATTTCCGTGGCTTTTGCCACGACAGATAAGATCTGTCAGAAACCCGAAATCGTCGCTTCGTCGTATGTGACGGAAGACGCGACGGTTCTCACGAACGTCGCCTTCACCATGCAGTTTGTGTTAAAGTGTAGCGACGGTGTAAAGGGAATCAGTCTTTATGCCGAAGTCGAGGGCAAGTTATTACCAGCGGCTAGATTGAGCGCTGATAATAAATATCAGGTAATATGTTAATCGATTAATTTACATGTAATTGTTTTAATAAAAATAGAGCGAATCGAAATATATTTTTGTGCATTAGACACATATTGTAAATATTATAAAAATTAGCAATATATAATTATAATCAAAATAATAATATAGTTGAAAAGATATTTTGTAACTAAACTCTCCCTTTTTATTTAAAATTGATGATTGAAAGTATAATAATATGAGAATATTTGTAACTTTGTTTTGCATGTTATAGATATCTTGGACAGAAGATATCAAAAAAGCAAGATCTGGCGATTACTACATAAAATTATATGACAGTGATAAATACAACGCTGTTCGCAAAGCCATAAGGAATGGAGAGGATAGTGATAGTGTGAGTCCCTTGGCAGTGGTTGTTCTCAATAATCCAGGTGTATATCTTGGACCTTGGGTGAATTCTGAATTTTTGGCTGCTTTCTTAGCTACTTTTGTATCCTATTCGGCATTTTCTGCAAAGTACAAACTACTAGCATAGAAAATTTTTGTTATTAAAAAATAAAATATTTAAATATAGCAAAAAGAAAAATGTTATTTATCCTTATTATAAAATTTTCTTGCGTAAGCTATAATTTTTTTACATCTTTGTATTTAAGTAGTCATTGTT
Organism: Cataglyphis hispanica; assembly: GCF_021464435.1. Classification (NCBI taxonomy): domain Eukaryota; kingdom Metazoa; phylum Arthropoda; class Insecta; order Hymenoptera; family Formicidae; genus Cataglyphis; species Cataglyphis hispanica. The sequence goes on from NC_065957.1 coordinate 7,712,895, forward strand.
AAGAAGTTGCAGAAAATATATCAAAATGTTATATTTATATTTAAATTATCAATAACTATTGAGTTTTTTTATAAATATACCATAATTTATACTAGAACTAATTTATAATAGAACTCTCTTTTATCTTATTTTAAATTATCTTATCTTTATCTTATCATAATTTGTCAAACTCTACATTGGATATAGTTTGTATGTACTTTTAGCAAAAATATATTATAAAATTAACAAAGTAACAGAACATTACAATATGTTTAATATATGTCATGTGGTGGCGGTTTCCCAAATAGGTGTTTCCAAGATGGTGGATACTTTAAATTACTATCATTGTTTGTTTCTAACACTTGTATCCATTGATTTAAGTAACACACCAGAGCTATCGCATCTGCGATATTATCTCCCTCGGAACAGAATTTGAACAAGATGGCACAAGGAATATTAGCATGTGATAAAAAGTTAAAGATACTCTTTGCAAATCCACCTCCTGGTATCTGTAACTTTCCTTCTTCCCTTGTATCAGATGTAACTTTTGGTTTATGTGAAATCCAATTGAGCTCATCGAAAAATTGACCACTCTCAGATTGTATGCTAGAAGATGCGATGTATCTCAATTTGAGATGCTGTGGCTGGATATCTCTCTTTTCATAATCATAACTGCTCGCAAGAATTATTACCTGAAGAAGAAGAGGAAAATAAATATATATATTGACATAATATTATATATATTAAAATAAATATATATACAATATATATATTTAAAAAAAAAAATAATCGAACGCACGAAAGTACATACTTTAGCTATTTTTCTTTCAGTAATAAATCGCGCCAGTTCGTCGAAAAATTCGATTAGCTCTCCCACATACGGCGAACGGATCTGCACGACGACAACATGTTCCTTGAATCCCGCATAGACATCGATTGCTGTAATAAGCTCGCTTGAGCATTCGTGATAAGCGTTTGCGCCGACGATAGGCACAAACGCCGCGCTGAAGATTTGACCAATTTTTTGAAGGTTAAGATTTGAAATAAGCAAGTCGACGGATAATTGCCCAACGTTTCCAACCGCCACTGACGGCAAAATAAGAGTATAATCCTCCAGATTAATATCCTGCATTAATTTAATCATTTTTTTCAATTTAATGATGCTATCCCCTATCTTATTTAAAACAGGAGCCAAATATTTTTGCAAAGTAATGTCACAATTTATTTATTTTCTGCTGAACTGGTTGCACTAGTCAAATCGGGTTTAATAACGTCGGTAGTGAATTGGCCAATCACAGCTATTTCTCTGAAGAATGGAATGATTGTGATTGGCCAGTTTTAGAACTATAGATGTTATTAAAATCGATTAGAGGCGTGTAAAGATAATCACATATATAATTCTGCTATCGAAAAATCCCTATCGAATAGCCAATCGGCATATTTGACGATCTTGCTATTTCTGGATTACTCGCGCGACTTTCTATATACTTTTGATTCCGTGAAAATGGTCGAGCTAGCAGATAGCAGACAATAGCAGAATTATATTTCGACGAAGTGGTATTATCGCGCATCTGTCACTTGTTCTAAAACGGTAAAATTTGCGACGCGGCATGGTGATCAGTGCTCACAGATAAAATACGAGGATAGTTTTCCTTAAAAATGGTAAGTTTGCAAGCTTAGTTCGATATACGTGCTATTTCGCTATTGCAAAGGTAACCTCACATAAGGAACGGAAAATTACGTGTGCATGAAAAAGAGAAAGAACTTTGAAATACGGGGCAATTTCGGATTTTTTTCGCATCATCGCGCAATTTTCCGACTCATTTCGTGAGAAAAATTCGCAGCAGCTGCATATTTTTACTAGAAGGAGAGAAACTTGTCATATGGTAGCATGTCGTGCTGTGTCTTTTATTTCTTCCTGTTCTGTTTGATTCAAAAGTATTTCTGTGCGTGCGACTTCGGTTTGTCAACACTGTCGATTTGGCATAGAGTATGATGTTTTCAATAAATTTTTTTTTTTTGTACAAGAAGATGCAAGTCATGAAGATAATCATTGACATGACATAAATAGAGAGGATAATATTTTTTTAATAGATTCATGTCACGTGCTGTGTATTTCACGCTGGCACATTTGTATAATCTATAATGGATAAAGTGTCATTTTTAATTGTATGTATATACCATGTTACAAATTTGCTATTTTAATTATATCATATAACATGTGCAGGATTAAAGAAGATTTTAGCAAAGCTGATTAGATGGTATATTGACAATGTGCTGTAAATAGAATTGTTCGATATTATACATAGCATTATAACTTCCAACTTTTTCACGCATAGATTCTTAATAATACATCTATGGATAAAGAACAATAAAATAATATTTTATTTGTGTAAAATTAGATTGTCACGATGCCATGGAGAAATTTCCACTGAAGGGTACAGCGTTTTTGAACTCTACAATCTCTCACTCAAATGCAAATGCTACAACATATCATTCTGTTGATGCAAAGGTATGTTAATCTCAATCTGCATCTTCTTGTCTCATATTATCAATTATTATTTAGGCTTGAATAAGTATTTTTTTTTTTTAATAAATATATTTTTTTTTGTGATGTATATATGTAAATATTTTATTTTTTTAATAATTTTACATATCTTACATATGTTCTTTATATGTATATTGTTGCATGTTAAAAATGGTTAAATAAAAAAAATTGATATATTTTAAATTGATATATTTTATATTTAATTTTTTTTTAATAATTTTGTCTATAAAATATCTTTTATTTTGTATTAAAAATCTAAATTCTATAGCTTGATAGACAACAATGTTGTTAAAAAAAGAGATAGAGTTTTTGTAAAAGATATAAGATACTGATAAAATTATATAATTTCCAGAACATAAAGTATGGTGATACTACTAAAACAGAAGATGTACGACTACGAACCGGAAGACGCGAGACAAATTTAAACAGCGATGATGACATGCTAGATATCAATCATCACATGTCTCATCATTTGGATAATAATATGTTATCAGATTGTGTTCGCATCGACGATGCATCTTCCCATAGTAAGTTATTTAAAAGTTATTTCATTAATATCGCAAACGTATCACACATTTGTTACTAAACGGGTACTACGTGAAGTATTTTTATTTATTTTTAGCAAATGTTATAAAAAAATATGCAGAAAATTTTACAATGCTAAGCACGAGTTCATTTTTGTAACTCTGTTAAATCAAATTTAATTGTCTTATAATATCTCTATTGGTCCTATATACGCCCTAGCTTGAAAAATATAAATTATCACTTCCTGTTGAAGAAACTTGAGGAATGTCTGTTGATCTGCCCAACTCATCTGGTGACAAATATCCCTGAGTGATACCAATTAGACAAATTGAACCAAATTTTTTAGTATTCTCGGCATATCATAGTGACAAAATGTGTAAGTTAGCACAAATAATGCCAATATATTTCATTAATTAATAAGAATATATAAAGAGATAACAAACACAGTTGTGGTATATAATATATGATATATAAATAGATATATTAGTCTTATATGTTAATCAATCTGCTATGTTTTATATTGAATGATATAATTTTTTTAATAGAGACTTTATATAATTTTATTAAGAATGAGCTAGTTTTATATGCACAAGTCTACTATGAATTACTTTTTTTGTCTCTGCAGTAGAATATAATAATATATATGTGCATTTGTTTTCTAATTAAGAATGATATTCAAATATATATATATATTACATGCATGTAAAATAATATATAATAAAATAAAAAAGTGTGAAGTATTTATTTCTTAAATTTTAATACAGAAATTTTTATATTATTATATTTTTAACTGTGAATTGCTACATTTAATGTGTAGGTGTAAATAAAATGTGATATAAAAATATATTAAACTATTGTTTTCTTATCTTACTATCTTAGAATTTGGTCAACTATTATATTTTTATATATATTAAATTTTATAAAAGTTTATTATTATTACTACTAAAAAACTATTTACAATACTTTTACATTTGCAATATTTAGAGCAATATTATTTACGCAATTATTAAATATCTATATACAACAGATACAAATATTGAAGACATTACGATTCTGAGAAGATTCATCACGATATATTTTATTCTTGTCATGAAATTTTTTAATTTACTTTATTAGTTTCAGTTGACTCCGATGATATACCCGGCATCGGGCAGTACGATGATTTTCATACTATCGATTGGCAGCGGGATATCGCACGTGATCGGATGCGGCATCGTTATATCGTGAAGAAGAAACACGATTCCATCTGGGGTCTGATAAAGGGGGCTCACGATGCATGGTCCGGATGGCTATGCGTCTTACTAGTTGGACTTTTTACGGGTGTGGCCGCTGGTGTTATAGATATTGGCGCTTCCTGGATGACGGATCTGAAATTCGGTATCTGTCCGCAAGCTTTCTGGTTAAATAAGGAGCAATGTTGTTGGAGTTACAACGAAACTACATTTGATGGCGGAAATTGCTCACAGGTTAGTTGCATGATTTTCTAATGATTGCTATAAATTTTTTCTTGATTTGATTAATATATAGTGTAATGTTTTTGCAGTGGTGGACATGGCCCGAGCTATTCAATCAATCAAAAGATGGTGCAGGACCTTATACAATTTCATACTTATTTTATACAGCATGGGCCCTTCTATTTGCAGCACTTTCTGCATCTTTAGTACGAATGTTTGCACCATACGCTTGTGGTTCTGGAATACCTGAGGTAAACTTATTATTTTCAAATTTTTTTTTTTTTTTCTCCAGATATCTTTTAAATAATAATTATTTTTTTAGATAAAAACGATTTTGAGTGGTTTTATTATTCGTGGATATTTGGGTAAATGGACACTGATTATTAAATCAGTAGGCCTGATCCTTTCTGTATCGGCGGGCTTAAGCTTGGGAAAAGAAGGCCCTATGGTGCACATTGCATGCTGTATAGGAAATATATTTTCTTATCTATTTCCAAAGTATGGTAGGAATGAAGCGAAAAAGAGAGAAATTTTATCTGCCGCAGCTGCAGCAGGAGTTTCCGTCGCTTTTGGAGCTCCGATTGGCGGCGTTCTATTTAGCTTAGAAGAGGTATTATTTGAAAAATTAAGCAACATAAATTTATTTCAAAATGGTTTCAACCTTTTGCTAAGATTAAGGATTTTAACATGATTCTATAATTGTATTACTCTTCATGTTTTAATTATATTGCATATAATGAATTTAAGCATATATGTATATTTATTTCAGGTCAGCTATTATTTTCCACTAAAAACCTTATGGCGATCCTTCTTCTGTGCTTTAATAGCTGCTTTTGTACTGCGTTCTATAAATCCATTTGGAAATGAACATTCTGTATTGTTTTACGTAGAATATAATAAACCTTGGATATTTTTTGAATTAATCCCTTTTGTCATACTCGGTATAATTGGAGTAAGTAAATTTCTTTACACAATTATTGCAAACTATTGAATTTGTAAAAGACAGCATATTTAAAGACAAATTTTTTCAACAGGGTATAATAGCAACATTATTTATCAAAGCAAATTTATTTTGGTGCCGATATCGCAAAACTTCAAAATTAGGACAATATCCCGTAACTGAAGTGTTGATAGTAACAGTTGTAACGGCAGTCATCGGATATCCTAATCCATATACGAGGATGAGTACCAGTCAACTCATTTATTTATTATTCAGCCAATGCGGGGTATCGAATGCAGACATGTTATGGTTAGTAATTATGAGAAAATAAGTAACATTTTGTGCATTATAATTGTTAATTAATAAATTAATACTTATTTATATATTTTGCGGCATAGTATAAGCATGTACATATATACATATATACATGATGAATGTTGAGTATATAAATTATTGAAGGAATTCTCTGTGTTCTAATAGTGACTACAATAGAAATTTTACCGCCGTAAAATCAGCAATCGAAATTGCTGCAGCTGGCCCTGGAGTCTACAAAGCTATATGGCTACTTGTACTGGCACTGATACTGAAACTGATTATGACGATCTTCACATTCGGCATGAAAGTACCATGCGGTTTATTTATTCCGTCTCTATGTCTCGGAGCGATAATGGGTCGAATTGTGGGTATAGGAATGGAGCAGCTTGCGTACAATTATCCTCACATATGGATGTTTAGCGAAGAATGTTCCATGGGTGTCGATTGTATTACACCTGGGTTATATGCGATGGTCGGGGCCGCCGCTGTTCTCGGAGGCGTGACCAGAATGACAGTCTCTTTAGTCGTCATTATGTTTGAATTAACCGGTGGTGTGCGGTACATTGTACCTTTAATGGCTGCGGCCATGGCGAGTAAATGGGTCGGCGATGCACTCGGAAAACAAGGCATTTATGATGCTCATATCGGTTTAAATGGATATCCATTTCTGGATAGCAAAGATGAATTTCAACATACGACTTTGGCGGCAGACGTTATGCAACCCAAGTAAACTAAATTATACAAAAGCTTCACTTATATACGCGCGCGTGTATGTATGTATTTATTTATTTATTTTATTTACAGACGAAACGAAACTCTTCACGTCCTTACTCAAGATTCAATGACAGTTGAAGATGTAGAGAACTTGCTTAAGGAAACTGAGCATAACGGCTTTCCCGTAATAGTGTCTAAGGAATCTCAATATCTCGTTGGTTTCGTTTTACGACGAGATCTCAATCTTGCTATTGCTAATGCCAAGAGGATGATCGAGGACATCAGCAGGCAGTCGTTAGTTATTTTTACTAACGGAAATAATGTCCAAAGCCATTCGCCTCCGCCTTTAAAATTAAAAAAAATCTTAGACATGGCCCCTATCACTATCACAGACCAAACTCCTATGGAAACTGTAGTTGATATGTTTAGAAAATTAGGATTACGCCAAACTCTTGTTACACATAACGGGTTCGTATAAATAATTTATGTATTAGCATAGCTGTGTGCTAATCTGTTCTCAAACTAATATCGAGATATTACTTTTGCACAGGCGACTTCTAGGTGTAATAACAAAAAAAGATGTTTTGAGGCATGTGAAGCAGCTCGACAATGAAGATCCAAATTCTGTTTTATTTAATTAAAAAGTGCGCTGCGACAGCCAACTTGAAATTATCAATTCAATTCATAACAATAGCAGCATAATAACGAACAACTTACATATACATATATATATACACAGAGAGATAATTTATATTAATTATTAATTTAATTAAAATGTATTTATATATATATATATATATATATATATATATATATATACATATATATCATATTCTGTCAATATTTATCTGCACATTTAAATCATTAAAACGCTATATGTAATTAGAGAAAGGGAAATAAGCGTGCAATAGGCTATTAAATTTGTATATTTATCTTTGTTTGAGATAGAAAGCTTAAGATTTTATATCTATGTATTTCAATCAACGGATTTTATTTTTCATATTGTATTGATAATAAATCATTATATTGACAGTTTGTGAGACAAATATATATATAATTTACTGTATGCACTTTTTTTGTAAATTACAGGCATTAATGGACATGTATAATGGACATGTATATATATATATGTATGTATATATATATATATATATATATATATATAAAATATTGGTATCATATACAATTTTTTGAATGGCATTAAAATTACATTAATATACGTTATATGGAATATTCTTATAATATTAAGTTAATGATAAATATTAAATTATAGATAATTGTTGTCATACCTTGTTGACATACTTTTCACCCCTATATACATAAATTTCGTAATTAAATTTATATATTTCTTACCATACTTAAGAATTTTAATTTATTGTTTTATCCAATCAACTTTGAGTTTTGTTTCTTCACCAGATATTATCATTAATATGATCTCTCTATCTAATGTATTGATCCAGGTGTAGATCCACCATTACATTTTTGGAAAGTATTTTTATAAAATAAAATAATATGTAGAATTACAAATAATAATCATACAAATCATAATCATCTTTATATATTTATTTCATGTATTTGGAAGCACATGCAATATACATATATAATTATAGTAATTTAATATAAATTAAAATATTATAAACGTTTTTTTACATATTGAATATAATTAATTGATTTCACATCGTAAAATCATCTAAAATATTAAACAAAAGTGTTTGAAAATATAATCATTCCTAAATTTTATAATGAATATTCGTTAATAATCCAAATGCACGAATATATATATATATATATATATATATATATATATATATATATATATATATATATGGAATTATACATACATGTATATGTATTTTAAAAGAAAAAAGAAAAATAAGTTTTATGTCATGATTTAAAATAATATTTAGATTATATTTCTAAATCATCGCACAAAATAGATATTTGTTGACAATGCAACAAACAATTATATGTATGTATAAATATATGCGTGTATGTGTGTATATACATGTGTACATATGCGCATATACACATATGCAAGTTATTTAATACATCATCAACAAATTTTATATCATACTTTTTCGAAAGAAAAGAAAGTTTTATTAAGTTATTACTTCAAATTTTTGGGACATTTTATAAACACAAGTACATATATATGCATATACATCTCAGAATATAAGCATTATATATATATATATATATATATATATATATATATATATATGTATATATATATACATATGTATATATATATATGTTTATACTTTGATGTGTATAAAAATATATATATAACAAATATATAGATAACGAATATTTTTTATATCGGTATTATTAGCCCCTTGAGAAGATCAAAACTGTTTCTATCTGGTTGTACAGTCATATTTACATTAATTCCACCTATGCATACATCAACTCTCAAAAATCCAAAATCATCGATATCTATTATTGTAGCTTTTTGATAATTTCCATTTGGCTCTAGTACAGTAACAGTTGCATTTCTATAAAGATACAAAATATAAATATTATATTATTATATATTTATTATATAATAAAATATTGTGATAAATTACTTACTTATGCAACCAATATTTGTAATAAAGATCATAGAAAAGTTGTATGTTATTACTTTCTACATTATCTAACAGAATTTCCAATTGATTAAATACAAGCGCCAAGTATTTTTCATAAGTGAACTTTTCCAAATTTGTCTTATATTTTTTATTATATAGTGAAATCACATCATTAATACATGTTGTAGGCTTGCTATTAAAGAGATTTATACCAGCTCCTAAAATATATATTATTATATTTGTTTTAAATAAAATAAATTATCCATAAAACTTATATTTATATTGCGATCGTTGTTATATACCAATATTGCAAACATAATTTGATCCATCCATACGTGTATACACTATCAATCCACCAATCTTAGTCGATTTACCAATATATATGTCGTTAGGCCATTTTATTCTAAGATTAATGTTCTGAAATATATGAATTAATCACATCAATAGTTCATTATATAGTAATAAGTTCAATATCTTTCAAATATTTTAAAATAATATAAAATCTAAAAGATTAAAATCGCATAATAAAAATGAAAAAAAAAAAAGAAAAAAAAATGGAATACCTCATATTCTGGAATAGATCTTACAGCCGATACTATTGCTACAGCGACAATATGTTGTAGAATCGCTATTTGTCTACCGAGAATCGAGTTTATAGGAATGTGAACTTGTAAAGTGAACATGGCACAACCAACCGGACTAAGCCATATGTTACCTTGTCGCCCTAAAAATAACTGCCATTATAATTTTTCTGTTTGCATATAAATGAAAAATGAAATACCTAGTCCTTGTGTTTGTTGTCGGGGAATAACTGCCAATCCATGTGCGATATGACCTTCTATTACATCCATAGAGGATGTTAAGATATCTGAGTATATTACTAATTGACCTAGTTTTTTTGTCTGAAGCATCTGGAGAAAAAATTTTTTATAAAATTTAGTCTGAAGTGCAAAAACCGAAAAATATCTTTTTTTTTTCAAACTAATTTAATTATATTCTACAAATAGTATAATCACATAAAAATTAATCAAGTGGAGGAATAAAAAATAATTCATTTTTTTAATGTGCACAATTACTATTAAAATATAGAAAAATTAGCATTAATTGTTTCAAACATTGAAAAGCCTACTTCATAATAATGCACAGGCGAGAAATTAATTGGATGAACTTTATTATTCATTATAATAGGCAAGAAATCCTTTGATGCAGTTTCTGGTATTTCTTCACTTTTATAAAACTGTATCTTTAAATTTTGCATGTGTATTTTATTATCCTCTGTTCGGAGGTTCTCCAGATTTTTAAGTAGCTCTGTCTTCAGCTGCAAATACAACATCCTTTATAAGTTTATAACAAATCGTAGTCTTAAATTGTTGTCTTAATTTGATTGTGTGAAATGTTTGATTAAGATGATTATTAATACGAAAATCGTTTATTATCAAATTTACTCACATTGTCAGTTTGACTTAGAAGATAAGCTGGAGTATATACTATGGGTTTTTTAAAATTACGATTTATTTCTATTTCTAAGTGCGTACTCAACAAATCGCTCAATATTTCCAAACGTGCAGTATTGCTTTCTTTGAGCGCTTCAAATACATCCTTTTTGTTTTCATAATCCGCTGGATCTGCCTCCAAATGAATTTGGGAGAATACTATTTTACCTCCACTGTTGGCTAAAGTTGCAACTAATATACTTGGGGTTTGCCACGTTTCCTCTTCACCCAATATTTTTACATTAAAAGAATGTGAATTTCCATCATCATCTATAAATTTAGTCAACTGTGGGACTTTTCGTAAAAGTGTCCTATAAAAATAATATGTTAATTAAATATATCTATATTATATATTATAAATATATCTAATATTTTTCCATCTCTTTCTCTCTCTCTTTCTCTGTCTCTCTATACATATATATATATATATATATATATATATATATATATATATATATATACATGTTATAATTGTACTATATGGCTTCATTGAAATACACAAAAAAATATTAGTTTACCTTGCATCTTCGTGATCTTCAGAAAAACGATTACGCTTGGGAGATGCTTGATAGCAAAAAACATCATGCATCATACGTACATGCTTCCATTTTCCATACGAAAAATAAACAAGTTCATTATCACGCATTTCTGCAGTCTTAAATGATGGCAGCAAAATGCGTAGCATGTTGGAGCATAATGCTAGAACTTTACCACCTCGTGTAATGTATTCTATAAACCGTTCAGTAATGCCCCTCATTAAAATATTACCACAAACAACAACCAAACCAACCTGGTCTATCCAAGTCTTCTTAGGAGCATCTAATATTGTTAAGTGATAGATGATATACCTAAAAAGAAAAAAGATTTGTAACTAATAATTCTTGAAACAAAATAATATAACAAAATATTTGAAAAAAAGTTGCCCAAGCTTATTATGACTGATTATACATACACATATATTGTAAAATTTAACTTAACATACCTTTCTGGATCTAATATTTTACTTAATATAGCTTTTACATTTTCGCCTGCATGAAATGTATCTGCATAAATGAGTACATTTGGAGGTTTAATTACAATATTATCCTCTTTTCCGCTATTAACTTTAGGAGATTCTTCTTTCTTTGGTGATGTGATTTGCATATAAGCTGTATTAACTGGAGGAGTTATTGAGAACAACAATATTTTGTCGATTTCTCGTTGAATATCAATGTCTCTAGCTAATTTTGCAAAAATTAAATAATTTAATATTAATTTGTTTTAATATTTTATAAGAATAAAAATTATATAAAAAAGATGCTTGTATATACCCAGAAAAATTGTTTACACTGTGCACATTAGATTATTATTACCTTCTTCAATATTTGGATCTGTTTGAGGATGTACAAATACATCAGGAAATTTATCAACTGGCATAGCTTTTTGCTGACGCACAGCTTCCTGAGCTGCATTGCTAAATGCAATAATAGTTTCTAAATAAAAATATATTAACGATATATTATATTAATATATTAACTTATCGTAAAAAAAAGTGTTGTAATAATTATAAAAGTATTAATATTACTTGCCTCTATTCCGTGGTGGATCAGCAAATTGTATATAATGTTCATAAGTGCAAGGTTTTCCTTTCACTACAACAGCTAAAAAGATAAAGCAAAAGAATAAAATAGTTGAAATATGACATATTCTGAAGTGTAAAGATGATACATACATTGTATATGTTTTATAAATAAACAATTGTTAATATAATATCGCCCATGCATAAATATAGATGCAAAGCTTGAAATATGATCAATATCTGTTTCTAGAAGCAAATTTAAATTTTGATTTACTGACCACGCCCTGATTTGACCATAATTTTCAATCTGTAATAAGTGCATGTAATAAATATGATTATTCAGACATAGTTTTTTTTTTTACATAAATTGTACATAGGATGTACAATAAAAAAAATAATTAAAAATTGAACATTATACTTGTATACAACATTCTGAGCTTTTCACGTCATAAGTATTAAGATCAGTTTCAATCAGAAAATATATATTGTCATTAGATTTCCTTGAAATTTTACAGCCCTCACTTTTATGCAAAGGAAAAAATGAAGTTCCTTCTTTACATTTCAACCAGTTTGATATATTAATTTCTTGCTATTAAAAAAATAATAGTTATTATTCTTGTCATTGTTATTCATGTTGATAAATATAGATGCAAAAATATTTCCGAAATATTATACATACTTGTGGGTATGTACCATATATTCCCATTAAAGAATCGAATGCTGTTGCCATACAAATTTTAACAAGATGCTTGTTACTACATAAGTGAGAGCTCAGAGGATGTTTTATCCACTCTTCAGCAGAAGCTTGAAACCATTATAATTTGTTTTTGAGTTATTTAACATATATTTTTTATCTAATAATTGTAAGTATAATAAATTGTATAAAGATACAATGATTTTTTTCTGACAATATATACATATATCTCTTTTAATTTTCAACATATTATTTAAATTATTTATAAATCACATTAATAATATAACATTATTAATAAATTATATATTGCTATACATGCAATATATTTTTGAAATTACCACAGGAACTAACAATAGGGCCAAATGGATAAAACACAATGGAACAGTTCTGGAATTCCTCAAAAAGGTCACATATCTTTCTTTTATATCTTGATATTCGCCGTGTTTGCATAGTAGTATATATCATATAAGCAATTGTTAATAGCATTTTTATAAGAATTTCCTACAATTCTTTTCAAAATCTCAATGATCTTATCTTGATAAAGAAATATTTTCAGCATACACTCTCTTAAATTCTGAAAAATAAACATTTGAGGTGAAAAGATATTAAAAAAGATATAACAAATGTAGAAACACAGAAAAAATCAGTTACCTTGTGTTGTACTCTATGTAATAATATGTATATATTGTTTACAAAACATAAAGATCATGCAACAAAAAAAGAGCACGCGTGATCTCTGCTTTAAATGTAAACATTTAAGTTAAATATTCGGATTACACTTCAATTTAAGAAAGTATGATATTAAATATAATCTCTCTTTTAATTTAAAACGACATGATTATTTATTTTTATTACAACACGCATACATATTTATATAATACTAAATAAAAAGAGCATTATCGAATATATTTTTATAATAAACAATTTTAAAGCATTTATCTCTTTTCAGCGCAAAGAAATATTTGTGACACACATGATTAGAAGGACGCAATGTAATAAACGATAACTGATCAATTATTCTAATTATACAAAATCTTATACAAAAATAATTGCGTTTGACAAACACGAAATTATCGCATTATCTGTATGTGAATTTAAATATCTATGTATATCTGAATATACATACAGTAAAAAAACACTTTATCATTAATGTTAGCCAATGTTCACATTCATATTATAGAATGAACCGGTATCGAATGTATCGAACACTAAACAATATACTATTATTGAAGCATTTGATGATACTGTCTGATTTCTGAATTACACAATAATAGATGAGTAGATGAAAAAGAGCGGTCGCCAATCATCTGTCACAACGATTTTTGAAAAAACTGGGAAAAACAGAAAATCGATTGATCATTACGTCGCTATTCCGACTTTGCCGACTCTATGATAGACTGCGTTCCGATATTTACTGCCAGACCTGCCAGTATTGAAAATCTATATTATAGAATATGTAGTGTATATATGGTGTATGTACGTACCATAAATTATAGATTTTCAGTACTGGCAGTGAATATCGGAACGCAGCCGTAATAGAGGACAATAATTTAATTCAGAATAACGAGGGAGTTTTGAACAAGAAAACACAATGTGACACACGCAATTAGTTGTTAAATAGAAAATTTTTAAACACCTAAAATTTTTCTCTTTGACAGCTAATTATATTATTATTTTTTTAATGATTTTTTTCGGTTAAATTCTAATTTTAAGAGCCACTTCGATCAAACTTTGATTGATTTAATCGTTTTAAAATCGATTTAAAAATAGAATTTTAAAATTTGTATTATATTATATATGAGAATTATTTTATATAATGAGAAATTTTTATGTCGATTTTCAATTTTTAATCATAATCTTCAATGCTGATATAGTTCGGGTTTTACAAGTTTGTTGAACGTAATAATTGGCTATCGAATAGAGAATTTCTAGGATCTCTATTAAAATTCTAAAAATTCTCTATCTGATAGCCAATCAATACAATAATAGGTTTATAGGAGGCGAAGTCGAGGGTACAGAATTTCTGAGATTTTATAAATTTCCCATACCTACCAGCTAATCGTCTAGCTACGTTCTAAAGTCCTAACCAAGCTTGCATATGACCAATGATAGTTGTTATCAGAGTTGACAGTGATCGAGAAACTTTTGACATTTTTCAGCTGATTATTTTAAATTTTTTGAAGCGTCCGTATTACACGTATACTTATATAATATGATGGCCTGTAAACATTTCTGCATAAATATTTTGAAAGAAAGACGGATGCTAAATAGATATCTAAAAACTATTGTAACCAAATGCAATTATTCGAGAACAGCGAATCCATCCTTGGAAAATGATGAAAAGACAACGCATTTCGGTTTTCAAACGATTAAAGAAAGCGAAAAGATGAACGAAGGTAAATATTAGTTCTGTCGCAAATGTTTTCTCTTTTTTTTTCTTTTCATGTGAAAAATTGTGATAAATATTAAATTAAAAAATATTAACCTATTAAAATATTATTAAAAAATAAATATTAAACTATTTTTATAATTTATTAGATATAGTTTTATATTAAAAATTGCATACATGTAGACAATTTAATTGCATATTTTTTTTTTTTTAGTTTATACAGTATTCGAAAATGTTGCCAATCATTACGACATAATGAATGATGCAATGAGTATAGGTATCCATCGCATTTGGAAAGATATTTTTGTACAAGAATTAGGACCGACTCACGGTACTCATCTCTTGGATTCTGCCGGTGGCACAGGCGATATTACATTCCGGTATATGAACTTTTTAAAGAATACACCAAATCCACAATCTGTACATAGCTATGTAACTGTGTGCGATATTAATCAACATATGCTAGACGTTGGGAAAGAACGAGCAAATAGATTAGGTTTGTCACAGGACAGTAATTGCAGTATTACTTGGAAGCAAGAGAATGCAGAAAATCTCTCTTTTCCTGAGGAATCTTTCACCGCTTATACCATAGCGTTTGGAATAAGGAATGTGACACATATTGACAAGGTGTTTATAGTATGCTGGATTTACTCATTAATTATTTATATAACATGAAGGTACTTTAAAAGTAATTATTTTATTATGTGCTACAATATATGCTGTCACTTTTAATTAACTTGTAAAATTAGATTTCTATTTTTTAATCTCTAAGAAATATTTAATTTGCAGGTATTGTCTGAGGCATATAGAGTTTTACAGCCAGGAGGAAGATTTTTATGCCTTGAATTTAGCCATGTCAACAGTGAAACTTTAAAATGGTATATTGCTTTGAAATGATAAAAAACTTGTATAACATGCAAGATGATAATATGCATAGACTAAATTGTAGTAAAATTTTTTGAAATATTTATTTTAGGTTATATGATCAATATTCTTTTCAAATAATACCTGTGATGGGACAATTGATCACAGGGCAGTGGAAAGCTTATCAGTATCTTGTAGAAAGCATAAGAAGATTTCCAAAACAAGAAGATTTCAAAGTAAAATTTTTATATTTAAATTTAATTTTATTATTTTTACTTGTGACATGAATTCTAACATGTTGTGCCATCGAGAAATTTTTTAAAATTCTGTAATAGTATAATTTTTTTATTTTAATTATTTTATAATTACCAAACTTTTTGCTTTTACTATGTTACATCTGAAAATTTGTTAATATGATCTTAGATTTTAATTGCATATTTATCATATTTTATTGTATTTTTAGGACATGATCGAGACTGCTGGATTTAGAAATGTGACTTATAAAAATTTAACTTGTGGTGTAGTAGCTATCCATTCAGGTTTTAAACTATAAATAAGATAGAATTTGTTAATAAAAAAAATGAAAAAAAATAATTTTGGAAAATAAGGAAATAATATTATAATATAACAAAGGACAGATAAAATATGCAATAATGTTCCTTTATCTTTAATCAATATTATTTATTTCTTTTCGAAAAAAAAAGTTGTATTATTTCTATTAATTATTTAATTATGCACACTATGTAAGGAACAAAAGAGAAAAAATAGACATAGGCATTTCATTGTTATTTTCATTACAATTTTCATCATAATTTTGCAATTAATTTATCATTTTAATTGCAATATATAATACAAATTTTACTTTTATCAATTATTCTTTACAATTGAATATAATTTCTTTGCGTATGTCGCAGAAATTACCGTCTGAAAGCCCATTTCACTTTGCTCTATTGTATATTTGGGCTGCCACCTGTCCGAGTGTGAAATTCGCTTGCTTACTGCGTAATCGCTCTATGTTTGCAACTCGCTCTATTGCGTAAGAGTCGTGCGACTCTTGGGTGCTTGGGTGATGCTTGAGGTGATGCGACCGACCAACAGTGCCCCTCGCAATTTACGTTGTTATGCATTTCTACGCAGGTCTTTTCCGTGAATAATATCTCGTAAATTCTCTCGTAATATAAGAACCTGAACGATGTAAAAAACCACAAGTAAAAATTCTGAGAAACGAGTTACTCAAAAATAATTTGTTCAATAATTCGTTTTTTAAGATTTACACTTTTTGGTATCTAAATCAATTCTACATGAAAATGTAATCGCGCTTATTCACTTTATTATATATATATATATATTGTAAAAATTATGTTATATTATTAGCCTTGTAAGCAAATGACAATCATTTTTTTTCTCGTGCACATAAACTAATTTGCAATATATTGAAATTTTGATATATATTGATTTTGATTGAACAAAGAGTTGAAGAAGGGAAACAAATACTGGTTAATTTTTTCAGAGGAAAATACAATCAACTTTATGTTCTACAAGATAGCGGAAAATTTTTAAGTATAACATTGTATCGAGATAAGAGAGTTCGAAGATGCAAGATATGGAAATTACAGCGAGATATGAAAGAGATTAATGAGGGTGCGAAGAACACGACAAAGAGAAGCTTCGACATGTCGACGGAAAAGAGTGAGAGAAGCTCACCGTGTCGTGTCAACAACAACGCGCATCGAAGGCCGTCGTAGCGAGGGGGAATCAATTTTGCGTGGCGTAATATCTACATGCGTCATGCGGTATGCTTTCTCTAGGAGGTGAAAATTCTTAACTTTCTTCGACTATAGAAACATTCCTATCTATCCATGTATCTACCTTGGTACCGATGATGCTTGGCCGCGCTCCTACAACTTTTCACAGTACTTGTCTGTTATTGACGCGTCTCTTCCTTGCCTCTCGGGGGCATATTATTGGCGCTTATAGTGATTTCCTTTCGATCAATATCGCGATATGTTATATTATTTCCATGACAAATTAGACTTACGGTTTCTTTTTTATAGTTTTCGTTCTCTTTTAGAGATACATATATTCCCTAAACGTATCTCTCTCTAGGAATCTTTCGATAAATTATTCGCAACATATGCAACATATATTGCTACGATATTAGTAGTTAATTTAATATTAATCTTTAGAAAAGAAAGATATTTTAAGATAATTGAGACTCTTATAAACGGAGATATAATTTACCGGGTGAGATAAATTAGATAGTTTCTTAAAGCGGAAGAAATGTGAAGATGTAGAGATTTCTCGCGATGCAGCTTCTTGTTGCATATATCGATTTTCCTGACCCCGGTGATCCCGCGTACCCCTTCCGCCTTTGATACTTCCTAGAAAGTATATAATGCCTCGTTACCGCTTCGGTCTATGGTTTATATCCATCTGCCAGCGAGGGAATCGACGTTGCATTATTATACAACATGCCGTTTCTCATGATATCTTGCATACGATCGTCTCTCCGAGAAGCATTGCTTTCAGATGGATTCGGATGAGTAAGCGTAAATTGCGTCATACGCGTTAAATAAATCAATATTATTCGTGGGAGATAATTTCAATCTTAGTAACTGAGTTTAAAATTGATCCAAGCCTATAAGACAATCACCGATTGCGCGAGAAAAAATATTATTTATATATATATATATAAATTTTACTTTAAATTACAACAAATTTTGCAAAAAAATAAAAATAACTCTTTTAAGACTCTTCTATAGCGCATCTAACGTTATCTAAATTTATTTAGAAGTATACACGAAATATAACATTTTCCTCTATTTGTTATAAAAACCAGATAGCAAGAGGGATAAAAAAGTTATTTTATTCGAAAGTATTTTAGTGAGTACGATAAATAGCGCAAAAAACTTGCTTCTTCGTGCGCCAATTACTTTACCCATTAAAGGACGAATCGTGTCCGGATTACATCAGCAGATGCGAGAATTACGCGATGATTGCACCGATTAATCGAGAGTAACACGGCGAGCACCGGAGTCGCAGATTCCCAGAGAGCGGGATCAAGGTGTTTCCGTTTCGCCGACGAGCTCGCAAAATTTTTAGAGAGCGAATTATCGAGATACGGAAACTTTTTGATATTCTATGTAATTCTGTACAAAGTTATCCAAGGTATATGGAATTTATCAGTACGATTCTTTTTTTTTTTGTACACGTATGCGACAAATAAAATTTTTTTTTTTCACGATTTTCCAGAGATGTATAATGCATTTACGCAATGTGGCCTGTTGATTTAAGCGAAAATTGACATACATGAATTTTAAGACGATTTTATTTAACACTTTGGCATTAGCCAATGAGCGATTCGACATGGTGTTTATGACGTTAGACAGTTAATAGTATTGGAAAGGAGAGAAAGTGTTAGACAGGGATAGCAGGACAATCGGCGTTTATCTATATGTGGTGCTTCTCTTCGTGGCATTGCAGGTATAGGACGATTGTCCGCACGAAAATATTACGCCAGACCGAAAGGAAAGATGATCGTGTGAAAGGAGAATTTTCATCGAATCTTCTCTTAATCATATATCGATACGGGCGATAATCGCGCTTAGTCTTACAGAGATTACACGTGTGTCATATGTATGTATCGTCTTTGCATATAATTTAAATTATAATTTAATTCAATCTTATATAATCTAAATTTTTTATGCTTTTATAATAATTATAAAATAATTTATTATTATAATTTAATTTAATTACTAATATAATTACTAATTAATAATAATTAATTAAACTTTGCATATAATTTATTATTCTTCATAATTTTAAATAAAACATCAAATACACGAATTGGAATATTTGCGTGATTACAGACACAGCATCATGCCTCGGGGTTCCCAAATGAAATTCGATAGATGCGACAAATGAGTATTGGGAGAGCAGAGAGAGCTAACGAATGAAGAATCTCGGTGTTCTCGCTCTTAAGCGTTCGCGTAGACCGAGTAAGAATCTTGGTGTTCTCGCTCTTAAGCGTTCGCGTAGACCGAGTAAAAGCGAAGGGGCACGCAATTAAACTGCGTAAGCCCTCGTAAGTGAATGGGTAAATCGTATCTCGTGCTTCACCGGTCCCGCGCGATTCGACCGGACGTCCCGAGACCGCCGGCGAAGCGCTCGAAGGTAGAAAGGAAGATCCTCGGTTGCCAAATAGAAGACAGAGACTGTTCTCTCGAAATTTGCAAGAGAAGCGTTACAATGAAAAATAATTTAAATGCCGAGAGGATCGGAGTCCAAACATACACACACACACACACACATATATATATATATATATATATATATATATATATATATATATATATATCGCAATTACGCCTCTAGGATCAAAAGTACCTTTCAATGTAAAAAGACATTTACGAAATTTCGTCATGAGTTACGTTTCTCATGCGAGAAACGATTTATTCGTAGTATTATAACTCACTCATTTGTCAAGTATCACGTTATCTGGAGTCCATCTCGGGGATCTGTATCTCGCGAAATGAGATGGGATATTTCGCGTGCATATATAGGACCGTACTCTTGAATATTTCGACTCTTGTCATTGTCCCTTTATTGCTCGATATGCTCTATTACACGAGCACTAGAACGAAGATGTAGCCTCGTATCGCTCGCGAGATCGAGCGAATTTTCCTATCTCGCATCTTACCTTCGAGCTCTAACGAGTTCTTACGATCGCTCGATTACGCGTGTCTCTCGCAATAATATATTGCGCAATATTAATTTATATTTCCCGTACTCTCTCCCTCTATTTTTTTTTTTTTTTTTAGACGCGAGAAAAATTCCTCTCTGTCGATGTTTCGATAGGAAACTATCGATCATTCCAGAGTTCGCGTGTGTTACGTCATATTTATAATTTGCAGCAGATTTGTTATAAGTAAACGCATGTATCTTTTTTTTTTCTTCACCGAGACTGAAACGCGTCGTTTTCCAAGCCACGCGTTATCCGCGGATCTCGAAAGGATTTCACTATCCCGGGAGCGCGCGACGAAGAAGCTTAGCGTTTTGCCTCGCGGGAACCGTGGTATTTATGAAAATATCCTGCCATTATCATTATATATTCTAAGATACGAGAACGTACATATAATACGTAGGTAGTACAAAGTTGAACGTTACGTTGCATGTTACCGCGTTGCGTAACGGTCGCGGAAAAAGGAGCGCTCCTTGCACGATATATATTCGCAACGAACGTGACGTAGGAGGAGTTTAATTTGCCTGTAATATACGTGACGCAAATTACGTTGGGTTTACGTTTCACGCTATGCTGGTTTACGACCCATTCGGTTTACGATTCCATTCGGATAATAGTTTTTCATCTATCATTTATCATTTTTAACGCGAAACTTTTTCTCACATCGCAAAGCGCGATTTCCCTATTTTCTTTCTTGCTTTTGCTATGCTTCTTCATCAACAATTAATGCGCTCGAGAAGAGATAAGCTCTTGATTAAGATCGAAAAGCTCGACGACTTGTAATGCACGAAACTGGGATATCCTTTGATTCAGCAACGAAGGAAATGAGCTATAATTTATCAACATCTTGAAATTTAAACAACGTTTCTGACGTGTTGCGAGGAGAAAAAGTTGGAGAAAAAGTATCGCGAAAGAAATTAATGCAGTAAATCTTCGAATGCTTCGCGATTTATGATTTCTCTCCTTAATTCACATGATGCGTGGATGGAATGATCGATGGAATTCTCTTTCTCTTTCTTGCATGCTCGTCCTCGGCCTCGATGGCCATTGCCGATCTGAGAATCGCGAGAGCGATTGATAAGAATCTAGATCTGCCGGATGTGCTCTCGTGAGAAGAAGAGAGAGGAAGAACAAAAAAAAAAAGGGAAGGAAAAGATGCAATACCATTTCTTCTTTTCGTTGGGAAAGTTTTTTGATTCCTCCTGGATCGAGAAAAAAAGAAAGAAAGAAAGAAAAGACGCATCTTCGCGCACATGCACACATTGAATCAAATATTCGGGTCAAATGGACACTCTCTCTCTTTTTCTCTTCGTCTCAGGAGGAAGCAGTTTTTTTGCAGGGAAGGAAGACTTTCGGTTTCGCAACAAAGGTTGACGATAATTCAGCGCCATCGATCAAAATTTTCGTTGAAATATTAGACAATCTGTTTTTATTCCGATCTGTCATCTGAGTTAAACATATATGAACAGCGGCAGAAATAGAGATTTGCTAATGATTGTGTTTCTTGCGACTAGAATTTATTCTTATTCAATTTTTATTTTAAACTAGATTTTTTTTCCTTTTAATTATTCCTATGTTAATCAAACTTCTTATATTAATACACATTTACATATTTATATATTTACATTTTTTGTTTACATCTGGAACTAAAAGATGTGTATCTACTAGCATACACACAAAAATTCATATTAATAATAATTATTAATATAAAGTTTAAAATAAATTTATTCCGGAATATCCGAGAAGATTGAACTTATTTGAATTTTGTTTTCATTTCCGTCTGATTCACATATCGCCGTTGAACTAGAAACCCGGGAGTTGCCTAGAACCTGCACAGAGACTTGCATCATTATTATGTCATTCTTGAATCGTTCTCCGAAACCATATACACATCCTCTCATCTTCGTCTACTATATCTATGTGTGGGCCGGGAGCCACGTACGTGCGTGAGAGGATACTATCGTCTAGCAAGGCTAACTTTTCGTCGGTCGATGGTCGCACGGTGAGTCCGAAAGCGGAGAACTCGTTCCGCTCATGATCTACTTATCGTGTCGAGGGCGTCGCGTATCATCGCGAAACGAGAGTTGGCACGTGCCCGAAAAAATTTTTTTTCAACTCTGTATTTTGATCACATTGTTTCACATTGTTCTATGACGATATTTCGCAATGAGAAAAAAAAATGAGGCTCAACTCGATCTCTTTTTTTTCCCCTCTTCTGTTCTTTCTCACATACGAGACGCTTCCACGAGGAACACGGCAACCGAAATTGTTAATTTCTCTCTTAACTGCTCGCTTCCTAGTCTCCGAATGATCACGGAAGTAGCCAATTCCATTGTTTCGACCTCAGGTGGCGGAAAACAATTCGGTTACCGTGAATTAAATACTTAGTCAATTGCGGGGTGTCTTACAAAAAAAAATAAGATAAACGTTTATGTGAATCTCTACGCATAATGAAAGTTTCATTCGAAATTTGACCGATTCTTGATGATTGTATAACAAAATTTATAAAAACAGCTTTGTTATTGTAAATTTTTTTATGGACTTTACAATAAAAGAGAATAAAATCTTTTTCAGCAACAATTCTTTTTGCTTTTAAATCTTTCGTAAATCGGTATTGCAATAATATTTTTTTTTATATATCATTTATTTATATATCATGGTATATGAATGAAAATTATATAAATTTTTTAACTAATGTTAATTTCTATACGTTTAATATAATATAATCGAACAAAATTGATCCAGACAGAGAGGTCCATGGACTCCGAACATCTGTTAAACGTACCAAATGCACTTTCTACGAGATACATCGAAACGCCGACGCTTTTTAAGTACGTAGTAACACGCACAACTGTAATAACTTTTTTAAATTGCTTTAACAATTTCAATATTTTCCTATGCAAAAACTAATATTTAATATCAATTATCATTGTTATTTACGATTCTGTTCTTTAGCATACTATATGAAAATTACATGGTCACATAATAATCCTATAATAAAAAAACTGACAGATCTTTATTTTGATAATATTTCCGGTCGATAATAATTCGTCATTTCATCTAGCTGCAAGAATTTGAAATTGAAGAAAACGATTTTCGTGGCCAGTGAATATTGATTGTAGACATACATATACAAATTTGTAGGAAATAGACTGAAACTTTTTTATGGACTAACATAGTAAATCGCAGTATAATTTACGGAGATCGTGCATATATGATCTTTTTTTAAGTATATTTGCCAGATATTATGACATTCCTTGCGTAAAAGTTTTATGGTGACTGCGCGAAATTGTCAGAATTCATCGTTCGCGACTTTATAAAATCTGACACTCGATAAAATCTCCATCTCTACACATTTATGTATAATATTGAATTTTAATAGCATGTATATTATATTGATAATAACTTTATGCATTATATTGTACAAGGCATATATTTTATGTATGAAAATAGTACAATAGTGGAAGAATGTCGTGCAATCATTAAAATTAATAGAAACGTCTTAGCCAGATCAATAGCAATAATAAAAATTGTTTCGTCGAAAGACTGGCTTTTGTCAGCGTATAACAAAGAGACATAACTAGATAAAGTCTTATGATACACTCATAATATAATGTCCCACAGAGAAGCACATTTTTCATGCTCGTTTGTCATCGAAATCCACATTATACGTGACGTACGCTATCATAATCGATTCTATCCGAATCGAATGGATGAATTTCAACGAAAGTACAGAGACAAATTTGTTTGATGCGGGTCCGTCTTCTCACAAGGAGAAGCAAGAGCTGGAAAAAAGAAAGAGGCAAAGAGAGAGAGAGAGAGAGAGAAAGAAAGAGAGAAAGAACGATTTGCAATAGCTCCGTCGCATCTCATAGGTGATGGGTCGAGGCATCGAGTGGGAGCCCAGACTGGCCCGTATAAAAGGGGGCTTCAAGACATCCGCGGAGCATCAGTCCTCAAATCAAGGAACGGCAGCAACCATGAGGGCATTCGTGGTGAGTAGCGCGACGAACTTCTCGTTTCTCCGATTTCACGTTCCTCTTTCTT
Source organism: Cataglyphis hispanica (assembly GCF_021464435.1). Lineage (NCBI taxonomy): Eukaryota > Metazoa > Arthropoda > Insecta > Hymenoptera > Formicidae > Cataglyphis > Cataglyphis hispanica. The sequence goes on from NC_065957.1 coordinate 7,737,723, forward strand.
CCTCATTTTTTTCCTTCTTCCGTCATCTCTTCTTCTTCCTCTTTCCGTTCGTTTAATCAGATTCCCCTCTCTCTCTCTTTCTCTTTCTTTCTTTCTCTTGCTCTTTGGATACGGGAACCGGCTACATGAAAATAACGCGAGATTTCTCAGAGAGGCTGAGAGAAACCGTGGATAAGAGAAACGAAGAGAAACAAAATTCGTACGAGATCGAGTTCGTGATCGGGGGTTCCATCCCCGGGAGGTGGGAGGACGCGCGGGAGAAAGTAAAAGGGTGGGGAGGGTGCACGGGGGGCATTGTGTGCGGTGTCAATGTACTCCGTGATAGTGACCAACCTGGGAACCGGTTCAGTGATTGTGCTACTTCTCTAGTTTCCGTTCACGCGAGATTAAAAGAAAAAGAATTAAATATCGAGATTATCCATCTCTTTCTCTCTATCTCTCCCTTTCCTGATTTACGTAATACGTTAATAATGATGGAACGCGGCCGATGGCTAAACGAAAAGGATGCATTCTCCGTGCTCGTGAATCCACTGCCGCTTTTCTTTCCCAAAATGTTTTTAGATACGTTTATCGCTTAATTTTTGAAAATTTGAAAAAGGATGAGATAATAATACAAAGGGTTCATTACTTTGAAAATTTAGATGACAGCATTTATATCACGTTTTTGATATATATATATATATATATATATATATATATATATATATATATATATATACGTACTTATAAAATGCGTAAAAAAATTAAGAACATATTTATTAACGTATCAAATAAGCAATATATATATTTTTTTTTATCATTTGTCTTTCGAAATTTATTGAGAGAATGTTATGAGAGATCTTAATAACCGCATCCTTCAATTTTAAAATATAGCAAACAATTTTCATGATCATAATGAATTATACAGTAAAAGTAAAAAATATCCACGCGAAAGATATAAATATTTGAAATAATATAAAAGAATATATCGATAATAAAATCGATTTTTTTTCCGCTATCGCAGATCCTGGCGCTCGTCGCGACGGCGATGGCGCGGCCGGAAGCCGGATACTCTTACAGTCAACCGAGCAGTAGCTACGGTGCTCCCGGAGGTGGTTCCATCGGAGGTTTCGGCGGAACTGGCGGTGGTCTCGGTGGTGGACTCGGCGGTGGACACGGCGGTGGTCTGGGAGGTGGATTCGGCGGCGGTTCCGGTGGCGGATTCGGCGGCGGCGCCGGTGGCGGATTCGGCGGCGGCGCCGGTGGCGGATTCGGCGGCGGTGCCGGTGGCGGATTCGGCGGCGGTGCCGGTGGCGGATTCGGCGGTGGATTCGGAGGTGGCGATTTTGGAGGCGGCGGATTTGGAGGCGGAGGCTCACTCATTCAGAAACACATCTACGTTCACGTGCCACCCCCGGAGGCACCCGAAGATAGACCGATCAGGCCGATCGCTCCACCGGCCCCGCCACAGAAGCACTACAAGATCATCTTCATCAAGGCGCCCACTCCACCGACCCCGACCGCACCTGTAATCCCGGCGCTACCGCAACAGGATGAACAGAAGACGCTTATCTACGTCTTGGTCAAGAAACCCGAAGAGGCACCCGAGATCAACTTGCCCACTATCGCGCCCACTCAGCCCAGCAAACCGGAAGTCTACTTTATCAAATACAAGACGCAGGTAAGGGGGATGGAAATTATCCTGGCACATGATATAACATTGTAAAACAGAAAGCGAGGAAATCCTTTTTCGGAATTTCCGTTTAATTTCTCTCTTATGCATTACAGAAAGAAGTCACCGGTGGAGGCGGCGGTGGTGGCGGCGGTGGTCACGGTGGTGGCATTGGCGGTGGAATCGGAGGTGGAATTGGAGGTGGAATCGGCGGCGGAATCGGCGGTGGTATCGGCGGCGGTATCGGCGGCACCGGCATCGGTGGCGGAATCGGCGGCACCGGACCGAGCGGACCCAGCACGAATTACGGGCCACCCGGTGCGTCCGGACCATACTAGTCAATTCACCGCTACCCCAAAAGTCGCGGCCCCTCCGTCCTTCTCCTCCATCATTCACCGATACACACGCATACACTGCTCAACACATACCTCTAACACGATCAGCGACGATGATACTTGCCGTATTGACGTATCGCTGTATTGTATATCGCGCGATCGCCGAGAGATAAAGACGACAACAATGATGAAGGCGGCGATGATGATGACGATATTGAATACGATGACGACGACAATGATGATAGTGATGATGAGAATAATGATGATAATGATATCGATGATCACAACGACGACTACCATGATGATGATGTTGACGACGATAATGACGACGATGATGATGATTACGACGACTAGAGCGAGGGAGAGATGTTTTTTATACTTATTTTTTGCAAGAAAACGGTGGCGAAATAAAGCTTTTTTATGTATTTTTACATAAAACCATGTCTATGTTTTTCATATACCCTTGCGATCTAATTAGTCATTTGATTCAACGGAATTTCAATGATCTCGAAAAATCTAAAACAAGGTCTATTGTTTTAGGCAAATTCGTGGAATTTTTGTCAATTTTCCGAGATTTTACGGATATATCATCCGTGAAAATTTAAAAAAAAGAATACATAGATCTTTATCGTACACGCTCTTTCTCTTCCTGGAGATTCGAAATCTCGTTCGATCGCCATTTTTACGGATCGATTAATTTCATGTCAATCGATGATTAATTAATCCCGATATTATTCACGATAGTCTTCTCCACGTTACGCGTTTAACAATATCATTATTTCGCGATTATTAAATGACATGCTTTGTATACAACAAGATGAAAATCAGTACCAGTCACATTTGTTCTTGATGGCATTCCGGGCACCAAGTTTTATCGAGTAAACAAATGCCACGGCGTTAATTCCCGCGGTATCTTCCTTTCTCAGCGTTTTCAGTTTCCGTATGAGAACGCGCCAAATATTGCGTGACAATGGCAACAATTCTCGTCGATTCCCATTTCAAGAGAGATAGAGAGAGAGAGAGAGAGAGAGAGAGAGAGAAAGAGAGAAAAGCATTGCTGCCATGTTTATGTCTTTCCGAAAAGGTAGCGCATCTTCTCGCACGAGGAGAAACTTTCACTGCTCCTAAACAACTGCTAATCCAGAGACGAGAACGATACTCGTCGCCAGATTTCATCCAACCGTTTCACTCGCTTCTCTCTCTCTCTCTCTCTCTCTCTCTCTCTCACGTCTTTGACGCGTCAACTTCTGAAGGATTCATGAGCTTGTTGACGATGATTCGATGAAATCTCCACGAAATGGCGCAAGAGGATTTCCCTTGTTCATGTATAAAACATGTGTGAAATTTACATGCAAAGACAGGGAAACAATTTAAATTATTTAAACGCCGCAATGTCTATTGCGTGTCACGGATTCAAGATGATCGAAATGAGATGATAGTTCAATTGCTTTCGAGTTAGAAAGAGAAGAAAATGATGTGTTCTCTATATTTGATGACTTACTTTCATCATACGCACAACACATTTGCATTAATCTATCAAAGAAGAAAAAAAGAGAGAGAGAGAGAGAGAGAGAGAGAGAGAGAAAAAGTGCGTCGGCTATATTTTATCGAGCTTAATGAAAAACCATAATGCAGTTCATACACATACACGTACACGTCGCGCATAAAACAGCTGTTTGTTACTTGAAATCGCCTGGGGGGAAAGATGAGACCGGCGGGCGAAAGCGCGCGAGTCTCCTCCGCTCATTGACACGAGAGTTTAACGGGAGAGAGGACGAGAAAACGAATAAAAAGAAAGAAAGGGAAGCTCGCCGGCAATGTTCTGTATATGTATGTGTTTTGTGCTCTCTCTCTCTCTCTCTTTCTCTTTCTCTCTCTCTCTCTGTCTTTCTCTCACAGCTCACGTACACGCGACAACTATGTAAAATACAGAACGACAATTCAAATCGCTTCGGATTCACGGCACGGCAAATAAATCAAGTCTCTCCTACGTTGCTTTGAATTCTAGCCACTGCTTTTGCCTTTCCGGGTTGAGTCAGCTGGAACGGAACGAAACGTCAAAGAAGAGAATCGCGCTTTTGACTATCTCATAGATAGTTAAAACGGCTTATAACTTATAACATAGTTTTCAAAGCTTCGAAATGGTATAACTTTTCATATAAAAGAAATGATTCGCATACGAAATAGTTCTTTCTAAAATTAAAAGAAAAGAAAGAAAAAACCGGAAAAAAATACGTGCATTAAAACATGATGTTAAGAAACAAGAATCTGCGTCGGGAAATTATTTGTATGCGAAATATGGGAAATGGGAAGAGATTTGCGAGAAAAACAGAATAAAACAGGTGGAATGATGCGGTAAGAGGAAGGTGAATTAAAGAGGGATCATCGGAGCGGGAGGCCGCGTATGGCGGCACTCAAGTAGTAGCCAGGGGGCAACTTTCACGGGAATCTCTCGCACTCCTTCTCTCTTTCTCTCTCTCTCTTCTTTTTTAATTTCTTTTTTCCACTCGAACGAGGAAGAGAGAAGGCAGGCCGAGAAGGAAGGGGAGAAAAAAACACTTTCGAAAGGTCAGACGACGGCCTCCTTCAAAAATCGGACGATTCCGACGCCGAAGGCCGTTATTCGGACATTGCTTCTCTCTCGATCGTGATATCATCCGGTCGCGCGACGCTTTTATATCCGAGTGTGAAAGCGTTCATGATCTTTGTCTCCTTTTTTCCCCTCTTCTATATGGCAAGGCGAATACCTTTTTTAGATCGGCCGCTTTTTCATCCTATTATTTTTTCTTCGCAAGTTTCATAGAAAAATCTATCGTATTAATTAATTTTTAACAAATTGGAAATAGAGAAAGAAAGAGAGAGAGAGAGAGAGAGAGAGAGAGAAAGAGAGAAAGGGAAAGAGAAAAAGAGAAAGAGAAATCAGACGATAACAACATGAAAAATCGCTCAAGCGTGGAAATTCTGCTTATATAATATACATTACGTTTGCAGGTAACCATGCGTTTATAATATCGTTACTATTATCTTTGAATAACTTGTAATATCACTATTAAAGGCGAATGATCGATTAATTATTCGCGCAAAATATTAATCCTCACTCAGACGACAAACTCCCCGTTTCATCGAAATGAATTCCGCATTAAATCGGCAGCGTCACGTTCAAGATGCACAAGGAAGATATTAACAGGAGATTCCCGTTGCCGTAAAAAACTCATCCCACGAGTTTAAGGACGAACGCCGAGCGATCACGCGCGTGCATTCAGCTAATTCATTAGCAGCATCAGAGATGCGCTCAAGAGGTCGAAAGATCACTTTCACTGTTCCGAGTTTCCCGATACCGTTCCACACGATCGCGCAACTCCATTGCCTTCGCGGAAATCCATTCATGATGAATGAAGGATCTCCGAGAGTCCTCCAATACCGTAGCCTTTTCACCTTAGCGAGAGAGAGGCCTTTTTTTTTTAAATGTTAACATTTTTATTCTTCCCTTTAATCGCTATGCAACTCGATAATCTGAAAATCTTTATAAAAAGATCTCAATGTAAAATTAGTATAAAAAAAATATTTTTGAATAATTCGAATATTTAATCATTTATACACATATTCTTCAATTTATTGCTATAGGCGTTAATATATAGGGTAGGCCCAATCATTTTGATCCTATTTTGAGACTTTATAAGAAATTTAATTTTAAATAAATTTTTTTTTTATAAACATTAGTCAAAAAATGCTTTATTTTTGAAAAATTAGGGCCAAACTTCTAAAATCATGGTTATTTTATACATTTTTACAAAGGAAAAATATGCGTTTTTACAAAAAATACCGAAATAAAAGTTGTAAAAGTTGTAAATAAAAGAATTAAATTATCTTTCAAAAGAGATCAAAATGTAGTACGTTTCATAGTGGTTTTTGGATGCAAACTTTTTAAGGAAATATTTTTCGATCCATGTTTATTGGAAACTTTTTGTTCAGAACTAAATTTTTTAAAATGTTTGAGTCCACTCTAGATAAGATCGTTAATCGATAGTTAGAGAAATTCCAGCAAAGTTTTTGTGCTCTCAGGGAGAAAATGGCAAAATTGCCGCGTCAGATTGCGCTTTCAGATATGCGCGCGGGAATTTTTCAGCACGTTCCGAAAGGCACCGATAAAAATACGATTATGCGACGTTCGCACGAGGGGCAAAACTTGTACAGTTTTTCCCTCCCCGTGCAATTTGTGCATTTCTTACGTAAGATACTCGGAGGATACCGTGTGCTCGCGCCGGACTACGTGCCAACGGTGCGATGAACGCGGTTCTCTGGACATAATATTACGGCCCTCGGATTCTCCCGGAGCGAGAACTCTCACGGGAACGTTAGATTGCAATTCGCGAACGAGCGAGCTACAATCCCGAATACGATGGACCGTTGTGATGACACGCGCGCGCGGTGAAAGGTGCCGCGAGATTAGTGTACGTGCAGCATTATTTTTTCGCGTTATTCGACGAGATACGACCGAAAATCGGACGAACGTATCTCTAATAAACTAACTAATAATGTCTAGTGTTTTACGTCTGTCAGCTATGAATCGGGGATATAATACAAAAATATTATGTATTTATTGTGTATTATATTATCATGTTAATAAATTAAAAATATATTTTGTAAAATAAGAATATATATTTTTTGTATAAAAAAATATCAAATAATCGCTTTGCATTTCTTGACTCTCGTCAATTTAAGAAGGAATTTTAAATTGACTCTCGTCCATTTAAGAAGAAATTTTAGATTAACTCTCGTCAATTTAAGAAGGAAAAAAAGTATGGATCAGCTACGTCAAAAATTAATGAATCTAACATTTCAAAATATTTAATATAAATTTAACATTGCGCAAAACACACCTTTAGCCTTTTAAAATAAAAAAATTAATTAATTATTGAATTAAAGTAAAGATTTGTTCTATAAAATATAATTTAATCTTGAAATCATAAATATTATTTTATATCAAACTAAATTATTTAATATAACTGTATCGTGAAATTTTTATATGATTATACACAAAAATTACAAATTTTAATTTTAACAAGCAAATCTTTATTTTAACTAGCAAATTAATTATTAATTTTATATTTTAAAAAGCTAAAAGTGTGTTTTGCATAATGTCAAATTCATAAATATTGAAATATATTAGATTTATTAACTTTTGATGTAGCTGATCCGTGTAGTTCTTTCTTAAAGCAACGACTTATTCTGACAAAATGTTAATTCTTTACAACAGCGATTAATTAAACGGCTATTATATTAATTGTAATCTCTGAAACTTGTATTTAATTTCTACTCAATTTATTATCGGTGATTATCGCAATGAAAAATAAAGGTAACCGACGCTCCGATCTCGCGCAATATGACAAAACGATCATTCACGTGACTAATGGGTATAGTAGCATAATAAGACTGCTAATGTATTGCGTCATGCGCTCAAGTATGGTGCGCGAATTATCTCTTATTAATCCTTAGCTCAATATCTTATATGCTGATTATAATTATAATTCAATTTTATAGTTTATCCATCGACGGAAATGTGTGCGCGTTATGAAATAGAATGTTGCGAGAGACGACGAAATAACAAAGATATATCTCGGCTTTTTTCTCAGACTTCAAACTAATTGTTTTATTCTACTGTATAATCTAATAAACCATATATAAAGTAACTTTAGTGTAACCTGTTATATATATATTTCTTCTTCTCTTTCGCTTATAATGTGGTACACTTTTGCCACTGCTCCATTTAAATAAATATTTTGTTACAGCAACAATACTCTTGTTGGAATTAATTTATAATTAATGCAACGCCTTAAATAATAAACTCGCGCGTTGTGATTCGAGATAAATTCTAATATTATATTGTAAATATGTGGGGAGACGAAATTTATATATAGACTGGAATCTTTTTTTCAGAGTAAAAAGAAGAGGATTTTGCAAGATCGACGTCAAACGATCGCGGGAGAATCGTAGGTGGTTCATACACACGACGGCACTTTATGGCCTTTGTATTCGTGAACGTTCTTTCGTATACATATTACGTCACGACTAGCACGCTAAAAGTAGGTGACCAGCGGGGACGAATCCAAGATGTGAGACGAGAGACGGAGACGCTACCGGGTGAAAGCATGGGTCATCGTAAAGGCCAGGCAACGTGTTCTAGCCCGATACATCGCATATCAGCTCACAATTACATGAGCGAGCGCGCGCGCGCGCGCCAATTAAGTTCTATTCTTTGGCGGCCGAAAGTCGCCGTTTCCTTGCTCCTTTCCTTCGGACGATGACATTACAGAGCACATTGCCACATATTCGCATATTGCGAACACTCGCGCGTCGCATATAACAAAACGTGTTCGCGCACCGGGAATTATGCATTAAACGCGGATGTTCCGCGAACGCGCGCCGCGTTTTTTTCCCATCGTTTACGACGTAATCATCTCCACCGACATCCACAATGAGCAGATAGGATTTTTGAAAATGTTTTTAAAAATTTTTGAACAATATATTTATTTATAAAATGTATTTATAAAATAATGGATTAAGTCTTCTTTCAGTCATTAAAAAAATGTATATATTAATATTTGCTATTTCAAACAAATATTTTATGTAAAATAAATAATTAATAAATATTAAATAAATATTATTTTTACAATCAATTGTACAACGTACAATTAATGAACAATCAATATTAAAAATACATTTAAAAAATATTGTCTGCTCATTCGGCTTGTCTCCGATTAATTCATGTATCCTGAATTAATTGAACAATAGTACATGTGAGAAATTCTTTCCCTTTACAAGATATGTTTCTTTGCATCTGATACAATTATAATTACACAAATTAGTGAATAAAACAAGAGTCTGATATCAAAATTTAAATTTGATGAACTTGGAACGTATAAATATATTCTTGCTCCATATAATATTTTCACATTATGTTCCTTCAATCGAATATATTGTTGTCAAAATACGCATTGTGCAAAAAGAAACGCTTTTTTAAATATAAATTAGATAGTCATAGTGAAATGTTATTCAATTATTTTCAAAGACTTAATTAATAAGCAATTATAAAATTTAAAGATTTAATTAGCTGAATTAATTATGCAGAATCAATGTATAAATATTAAATATTAAATAATTAATATAAAAAATTAGATACAGAAATTTAACATATTTTGAATAATTATATAGCTTTTACAATAACAATCAGTGAAATAAATTAATATTCAGTACTTATTACAATAATTCTCACGTTACATTTCTTATAATTAAAAGATATTATCAGCTAGGTTTTACTTTCTCTCTTTTTGATTGTTCTTAGAACACATAATTATGTTGTTAAGGCTCATAATTATATTGTTAAAATAAAGATTATTTTCCAATATTTTGGTATTTAAAATTCTTTTATGAGTGTTACAATAACAGTAGCATTAAAGTTTTATATCAGCTTTAAAACATTTACATTTTTTAATTTGATTTAAGCCTTTCGATATTTATTTATAAATAAATATGCAAAAAATACCTTATTTATAATGTTGAATATACTGCAATGATTTTGTTGACTTAATAATTTTGAGTGACATTTCGCATATATGGAATCCTGCTTGTCAAAAACGGCGTGGAACAAAAATTACACATTTTATATAACTAAAACTTATTTATCATAATCAATCCAAATATAATTGAGATAATTTTATCGAGATTAATCACTGATCTAACATAACACTCAATTAAGTTTGTTATACGTGAATTTGGCGCGAAACATGATTATATCTCAATCGCGCCAAATTCTAAATCGCGGTGCAAGCGCCATCTATCATCTACCGCGCTCATCAATTACACAAAGCTAGAATCTTCGACAATTTTACGCGCGAGGCGCTTTGCTCGTCCCGATCGGAACCAATCAAATCGAAGAAGAAGAGGAATAGCAGTGCCCTTCGGCTTGATATTGGAAAATGGCGATTTGCGAGGTTGTTTGAAGCATAATTTCAGTAAACACAATCTCGGACTCGCAACTCGTTGGTTAAATGTGCCCTGAAAATCATGTGATGTGCACTGTGTGCGATGGCGAGCAAAGAGATAATCGGCCATCAGCAGCAGTTCGTTGAGGAAATCGAGTATAATGAAATCAAAACTGAGCAGGTAGTTCTTCCGACGTATCGGTATTTCTCTTAATTAGAGTGATATATCTCAGAAAATACGTTCTTTCTTAATACGTTCGATAACACGTCGATCGTTAATTGTCGCGATTGAAACTTGTTTTATAATTTCATCATTTTCACAATGCAATCGATATATTAGTTAGATAACCTCAAACGAGAGAGTGACTATATTTTTGTATGAGAGAATATACACTTAGAAGAATACTGCTAAATGACACATGCTTGTAACTGGCGATTTTGTTAAATGCATTAATTGAGATTTGCTCTCAAATTGCATTTGATTGTAGGTAGTCGGCAAAGGTTCCTTTGGAGTCGTCTGGAAAGGAAGGTGGAGAGGGCAGGATGTTGCTGTGAAACACATAAATACGGAAGGAGAAAGAAAAGCCTTTACCGTAGAAGTTCGCCAACTATCCAGAGTCGCCCATCCCAATATTGTTAAACTGTATGGTGCCTGTACCAAGAATCCAGTATGCTTGGTTATGGAGTATGCAGAAGGTGGATCATTGTATAATGGTAATATTTAATCTAAACATTTATTGATTATTCTCTTCAATTAACACAAATTAATCGTATTAAAATTATTATTTATACTTACAGTACTGCATTGTAATCCTCAACCGCATTATACTATTAGTCATGCTATGAGTTGGACTCTTCAATGTGCGCTCGGCGTCGCATATCTTCATAATATGAAACCAAAACCATTGATACACAGGTAACAAAAATTAATTTTTGGCATTTTTGACAATATATCTTTTAAAAAACTATAGAGAAATTTTATTTTACAGAGATCTAAAGCCACCTAATCTGTTATTAGTTATGGGTGGACAGATGCTTAAGATCTGTGACTTTGGTACAGCCTGCGATTTACACACATACATGACTAATAATAAAGGCTCAGCTGCATGGATGGCACCAGAAGTATTTGAAGGATCTAGGTATACGGAGAAGTGTGATGTATTTAGTTGGGGTATCATTTTGTGGGAGGTTTTAGCACGTCAAAAGCCTTTTGATGATCTTGCCCCCTTAGGCGTTTCAGCCTTTAGGATAATGTGGGCTGTTCATGTAGGACAAAGGCCTCCTTTAATAGAAGGATGTCCGAAACCAATCGAGGATCTTATGACCAGGTGAGAATTTGTACTGAAGAAACAGCATAGCTATGATATTTATCTTATAAAATCTATTATTAGATCAAAATGTTGATATTTCTATACAGAACAGACAAATGTTTAATGCTTGTAGATTATTTGTTAAAAAATATATAATTATAAAAAATATGCATAACTATATTATAATGTATGAGATATTTATTTCTACCTTGTTTATATATAACTTTGCTATATTTTTCAAGATGTTGGCAGAAAATACCTGAAGAAAGACCTTCCATGGATGAAGTAGTAAAGATAATGACCAAACTATCAGAATTTTTCAGTCCACATTTAGAACCTATTGAATATTCCTTAAGTATGTATATAATACATAATTAATTTATGATTTTTTTTAATGCATTATATGTATATATTATTATAAACATCTATACAATAATGTTATTTGCTCAAATAATATTATTGTATAGATATATATATTTTGCTGTATAGGTTGCAAAGCTGATAATGTAGATGAGAATGAAGCATCAAGGGAAGATACACTAGATATAGCCAGTACGTTAGATTCTGGAATGAACGGTTCTGTTGCGAACGGTACTATTTGTACAATTCCAAAGTCTTTAGAAAAAGCTAATAAATCCTTCAATATAGAGAGATCATTGCCTTTTGCATTATCTCTCGCAACGCCGTTCAGCGACACACCGACGAATTTCTCGCCACGTCCAAATAATTTAGGATTTCAACAAGTATCTGACGAGTGTCCGATATCGAATAATCATTTTCCTGGGAACGTGGATAATAATTTAGAACATGCCAAATCATCGATCTCGCAAAGTGCAGCAATACCAACGGCATACGACGACACGTTTGCTGCGCTGCAACGCAAAAATTATCATTTTGCTCCATTACATGTGGAATGTGACCCGGTTGGTAATTTCATCGATAAACTTTAATCACTTTTGTATAAGCTTAATTTGTACATTTCTTGTAAATTTTTTTTTATATAATCATCTTTTTTTATTTATATTTTTAAATCTATGTATTGAAATATATATGTGAAATATTTATGTATTATCTTTAACACACACATGCACACGCGCGCGCGCGTGCACACACACAACATGTGCGTGCGTGCGTGCGTGCGTGCGGCGTGTGTGTATGTGTATGTGTGTGTGTGTGTGCGCGCGTGCGTGCGTGTGTGTGTTAAAGATAATACATAAATATTTCTATCGAAAATATTTTTTATACACTATTGCATTTTTCTATGTTGCAGCATGCTTGGGATTTACCGAGCTCCTCTGATACCTCTTGGGAAATTCCAAATAATATGGCCGGATTAGATAAAGTGGTGCAAAAAACGAAGAAAAATATCCAAAGTAAGTGCATTGTGAATTTGATTTGGCAGTAATCCATTATGAGCACATAAATACCATTTTCACATAATGTCGATTTATCAATCAACGCGATATTTAAAAGTATAGAATATTGATAGAATATTGAAATGTTCTTTTTTAATTCTAATTATTATGTATAATATTTTTGGTACAACTTTTAGATTTTAAATGACGTAAAGTACATTTTTTATCTTAACTAATTGACATTGTATAATGCGTACAAATATGATATTTTATAAGATCCGATTTCGATTTTATCATGAATTAGAGAGATTTTAGAATTAGGAAGAGTTTCGCGAGACTTGTACTTGCGAATACTTATTCGAGCCCTTCTCAGAATAGGTGCCGAAAAAAGATTGCAGAGGGGCTGCGGCACCAAACTGGCTGTCTATGCGAGACCTGTCTCTGTCGCGTTGAGAAGGCACATTGCCAAAAGCATTAGAGGCATTAGCAAGAATTATCTAGGCTTTATGCGGCGATCGATGTATGATTTATAACTGTCGTGTTGAAGTTACGCTGCGAGTCATCTTTATATGACGGAATAAATCAAAATATCAAGAAAACTAGCATTATACGTAATGATGTAACGATATAACATTAATATTGTATACTTAACGTCAATGTTTACATTCGCAAATACAACATATGTAACTAATTCGCAATACGATACAGGATAAGGAAGAAAAATTTGATGATTTTTTTGAATACAATTTACGAAAGCGTTGAGAAAGAACACACATTAAGAAGTCTTTAAAAAAAGTTTAAAGAAGCCCTAATATCAGTATGTGACTAATACGCGGAATCACGCGGGGTTTTAATGGCATACAATGCCTTGACGCGAGCTGACACGCGGGCACGCGTTTTGAGCTTACAGAGTAGCGCTTTGTGGTACACGAAGTAGATTATTTTCGGCCTAGAATACTAAGCACCGCGGCTGAGTCACCGGGCGCCTTCTTCGACTTCGGGCATCTTCGTCTCTCTCGATTGCGTTGACTAACGCGCATAATGCGTTTATACGCATTACGTGTATGCGATTCATTGTAATTATTATGCGCGCGCGTGCGAGATAATTATCCGTTCATGGTTCATTGGTTCATTGGTAAATACCGAGATAGCGATTGTTTACCACACAAAAAATATTTTCCTTTTTTTTTCTTTTTTTTTTGATAATTTATAATTTAATATATTTTTGTGTATGTGTGTGTGTGTGTGTGTGTGTGTGTGTGTGTAACTACACAATGTAAATTGCAATCTGAAAGATTTCTCTCTGCATACAAAGCTTGTAGACGTTTATATATATGTTTACGTATATGTATGTATATTGTTATATATTAAGAGTGAAAGGTATCTTTTAATGTCAGATGATATATGTAGTGCATGGAACCGTGTAGATAAATTAATAGCGGTCAATCGAAAGGGCGGTAAGAAAGAAACGAACTCGACATGCTATATTCATCGAGGGTTCGTCGATCGACGGAGTTTGCCGGTCTATCCTGGCAAAGGGCCCGTGTAGCCGCAATAGCGAGTGCCGCGTGCACTAAATTTAACTGACGACTAATCGGTAGGACGTGTGACTTGCTTTTGATTGGCACGTTGCGACGGCGACGACGATGAAGAGGACGAGCGAGGAGCAGCAGAGGCGATTGTGGAAATAGCGGAAGAACGTTAGGAGGGGAGAAAGAGGATGAAAGGAGGAAAAAATGATATGCAAAGAGAGGAGGAAGACGACAAGACGAAAGGAATAAGAAGAAAAAAGAACCAGACATGAGATTCTCTCGAGGATGAATCAAGCTGTGGAGCGCGTTTTGTTCTTGGCTTCGCGTATACGAGCTTCGTGGTGTTCCTCGTCGAGGAGTCAGGGTGGGGGAGTATTTAGAAGCAGGTGTGGCTGAGTCAGCATCCCCAATATAGACGTGCGTTTGTTTAGTAGAGAGCCGACTCCCTACGGACGAGCACGTCCTGTCGATCGCGCGGCTCGCCAAGCGCGCAATACGAGCTCGATTTTATCGAGGACACATCCGATCGATTCGACCGGGAATTGATCCCGCTTGACACGGCCATTCCCGGATCATTCCATTGAAATTAGCCATTATAGAGAGCGATATTGTCGTGATACCAAGAATTCAACACTCAGTCGTCACGGCAAGATTCCTGGTATCGCTATCATAGACTCGTCATCTCCGAGGATCCTCTCTTATCTTATCTCTCTAGAAATCCGACTCTAGAAATCTCCGTGATTCGCGAGAAACGAAAGAGATATGCTGACAGGATCGGAGAATAATCGTGGACGTTAAAACGTCGTCGGTGTAACTGCAGCTCGCACGAGAGCGGCAGTTATCTAGGAAGATCGACATGTGCGACGACTACTCGGAAATTGTCGGCACCGACACTCTGAAGCGCTGCTGGGTCCTATTGCGTTAGTATATATTTATTAGATTCTCCATGCGAAGTCGTTTGCTCAATTGCTCGTATTTAGAATTTCAAGGAAACCATGCATTTCTCTGTTTAAAATTAGTAAGAATAGGTAAGATAAGCTCGCGATAGAATTTGATCGAATGCCACGATTTTAGAGATTTCATGAACGCGATAAAAAATGTAATTTATGTATAATATTAGAGAGATAAGACATTTAAGCCTAAGCTTCCAACATTTAAGATTCCAATAATAATCCGAGAATAATTTCGTGACTGTCGACATCTGTAATAAATTCTACGCAATGTGGTGTCGCAGGTAGCAGCACTACGAGCGAAGATTTGGGCAATGTCTGCCGCCTCTTGGACGCCGACCTGAGGCCTCTCACGCCTGACGATACTTGCAAACGTTCGCGAGAGATCTTCGAGGAGCACAAACAAATAGCACAGGAATATCTCAAGGTGCAAACAGAGATAGCTTTGTTGAGCCAGCATAAAAACGAGATGTTAAAGAACCTAAGCATTGACAGTCTCAGGCAACAGCAGGAGTTGCGAAAACTTGAAGATGAAAAGGTTTTTCTTTTTAATCTATATTTTATTCATGCACGAGCTTGCGGCACTAGTTTAGAACTCTCAGACGAGATTCTCATCGATAACATTGTCTTTTTTGAAGAATCATCTCGAGTTTTCAATTTCGAGAATTATTAAGCGATTAACGCGATAACTTTCAGGAGTCGCTGCTGAAGTTATGTCGCAATCTACAGCGGCAATTACAGATCATGAAGGATCAGAGAATCAAGGGAGCGTTGACGAATGCTGCTGCTGCTGCCGCCACCGCTACTGCAACGCCGACGATAGGACCCGCCGTTTCCGGAAACAACGGTTGGGTGGTAGTACCGCGTCCAGACTCATCGAGGCTTTCTTGAGATTTTACACATATTCGAGGGTCTCGACAAGAATGTATTTACACGTCACGTTGCGCGATCGATCGGCGATGCGGATGGAATCATACACGTTGAAATTCCAATTCAATTTTATACGACTAAATCGCGCCGTTTACTACCGATAAAGTCGTGACTATGCGAATTTGTATGGTTATCTAGCGAAAGACTATTTTATCACTGGAATATCTGGATACGATGCATGAAAAAACTGTATTTGATTTCCGATGTTATGTGATACAGAAGACGCAGTTCAGATACAGATTTAATATACAGGTATGTCTTTCATTAGACTTTTATTGCAGAATTTCACAATCCCATCTTTTTTTCTATCTTCTTGCCAATGCGCGTTCTCCTCGTTCGCGATGCGAAATTGATTAATACGGCAGCATAGATCTTTCCTGTGTGATATCTGGTAATAATATTTAAAAAAATGTAATGGGAGATTATTTTCGATTTCGAAAACCTCGGAGGCATCCTTAATAATAATAACGCAATCTAGTCGCTTCGACGATGACTCATAATTTGTCGAACTTTTTGTTTATATTTGATGTATAAAGAATGTGTTGTATAATCTTTATTATTTAAACTATGTATTGCTTATACTGATCGAAATTATTTTATATATTTTTTTGACTTGATATATTATATTGAATACACAAAAAAAGGATATTGCAAATATCGAACAATGATCAATGAACATGAGTGCGCAACTATTTAAATTATATTTGAATTTTATTTCTCCGTACGATGTTCGCAGTACATATATGTATATATATATATGATTGAATTGATCGTGTATCAGAGATATAATCTGTATACGACTTTCTATAGAATACTTGTTACTTTTAGCCAATCATATTGCAAGAAATGAATTAAAATTCGTTTTTCTTATCGTGCGATTGTTTGTTTGTTTTTTTTTCTTTTTAATAGTTGCTTTACGTTTCATCTAAATGCGAAATTGATATTTTTGCAACAATTACTGGTCTAACGAATCGTAAAGATAAAAATACTATTTAAATCACAATGAATTCATTGAATGTGCAGAAGCGTTTCTGTTTTAATCGAGCCGAATAAATGGTCGTCTGAGATGCAAGATAAAGGACAACTATTGCAAAATATGAATCAAAAAAAATAGAATGGAGCGCTAAAAAAAAGTTAGAAAATGAGTGAAAAGCACTGAAAAGTTAGAAAATAGATGCACAACGATATCAATAGCGATTGTATGAGCAGACTATTTTATTACTTATTGAAAAGGATATTGATAGAAAATTCTCACACATCAAAAATTGAGTAATCAAAAAATATCTCGGGCTAATTTTTTTGTTTTCCGTTTCTATTTTAAATAGAAAATCTCTCGGGATTCCTCATTATTTCACAATTAAAAAAGGAGATGTAGACGTATGACAAAATAATTACATTCTGAGAGTTTTTCGACGAGTTCTCTTTCAAGAATCTGTGAAATTGTGAAACCTGAGCTATATGTAAAGGAAAATGCATGTATATATACATATGTAAATATAATTCTGGAAGGTTGCAAGATTTAGTTTTTGTTTTACGCTTTTAAGATCTTTTGTATGGTATCTATAGAGCATTCTTCCTTTCATAAGAAAAGATAAAAAGATTTCCGTTAATAAATTTACATACGTTAGTAAGATAGTAAATTTACATATGTTCTTAGAGATTAATGTGCTAATATAACAAAGTCATATTAATACGGGTCATTCGATATTTTCATTCCTCGATTTGATTGTAGGTTTGAAACTGTTAGAGCATTAAACTATATTAGAAATCAGCCCTATCTTAATAATGCGAGTATCAAACTTGCTTCTTTATGATCAGATTATCGCGAGGTAATTTTATTAGCGTGTGTACAAGCTTATATATTATATGTTTATGCGTATCAATCTGATATCAAAACACGTGGACGATTTATGCATCTCACAGTCAACGCAGCGAGCAAACACGCAGAATGGAGTAACGGCAAATAAGGATGTACGCCATCAAGGGAATCAATAAACTCGTCCTAGTCATCTGCACTCTGATCTCGATGGAACGAGAAATGGAAAGGAAATAGGACGCGGCCGATCAACCGGGGAAACAGGAATAGAGGGGGTAGGTTGCCATGGTGGGATGAGATAGTGAATGAGAAGAGGGGTGGAAAGAAGGGACGAAGGGTATGAATAGAGGGTGCGGATATGTGGGCGTACGTTGGCTAGACAAGGAGATCGGTAAATTTCTTTGTTCCCCAGGAAAAGGAAAACAGAGAGAGAAAATAAGATTATGAAACATGATTCGATGAAAATAATAGAAGAGAAGGGAGAAAAAAAAACAGCAGGTGGAATTGGCGAAACGGAAAAATATGTGCGCGCGCGTGCGTGGATGCTCGATGAACGGAGGGAGAGAACAAGGGAAGCAGCGAGAGAGAAAGAGAGATACATGTCGAGGGGAAAGACGTAAAGTGGGAAACTGAAGAAGGGGTAGGCAAGATAGACCGGAACTCTTTAGACGTCCACGGACCTGCCCGCGAGCCTCGTTCCCTCCCTTTAAGTTTCTCGCACGTTTTTTTCGCGCTATCATTTCTCCCGTTAGTTAAATCACTTTTTCCGCGCGGAGAATTTCGTAAAGATCATTCAGGATGGCCCACGCCACGTCCGATAATGTCAACGAGAAGAGCTATATCCTGGACGCGAGGAAGAATTTCGAGGACGTGAGTAAAATAATTAAGAAATATCTATCTCGCTTTGTCCGGATATGGTCTGCCGCATCGATCATCCGGCGCGTTCCCGGTTTCTTTCCACTTCCGTGAAATTATCTAACATCTTGTGATGCATGCAAAGCGGCGGATCATTAAACCCGCTATAGAAAGAAATGAATTTCAGTGTTATATTCTTTCTAACGTTGTCTCTTCCGAATTTTGATATGCATACGTTTGATAGATATTTCAGATATTCTTGGATAGATTAGCTCCTGTCGTGCAATTCTGTCACGTATTTACTTAACGAAAATCTACATCAAACAGACCTATATCTTTTTAACAATAAAAAATACGAGAAAGTTGCTTTAGCCGGTTATGCTGCTTTCTCTATTTTGTTGATTTCAGTGCGCTCTCTTAAATCGCGATTAAGCGCAGAGATAATATATCTTTATTGTTTCACAATTTGCCCGATTCTCATACCATGGTATAATCACGCAAGCTGAATAAAAAATACACAATTATGGATCTTCTTACCATGGATTTGATATTTTCGAGAGATTAGCATTTTAATTGAAATTTTTGTCGGCGCGATGAGATGGAGAAAAGAGAGAAATAGACATCATAGATCATCTTGACGATTCAATTTACCGTGAAAAATTTCCGCAATGACATTTCGTTCAACATGCTCATTTCAACCATAATTTTTTCTGCAAGTTTCTTTGACATTCTTTCTCGTAATATACGTTCTCTTGTAAATAAAGTTATCGTATCGGGATCTATGAAACTGTCAATAAAGATATTCGTATGGATGCACATATCGTATACCAACAAACTGAACAAGCGAAATTAAAAATAAGTGATGCGTACGTTAAATTGTTGAGAGAAAAAAAATCAGATATATATTTCACATTTATAATACTGCCATACAATTGTCAGCTGACTTGTTTCAAAAATTCTCTTTGGCAGGGCGGCAGTCTCGCATCAGAAGAATCTTACGATGACATGAGACGATTAGTTGGGGTAAGAGCTTACATATTTTACATCTATTTTTCCATTTCCCAAGAAACGATTAATTAAGTCTAGCGTTTAGCCTACCATCCGTTCTATAATTTTCGAAGCTCTGTCCGTTCAATCGTATAATGACTCATGCGATGTACGATACAATAAAGATTAATGTACCACAGAAATTTCCATTAATCGACGCTTATTATTGACATTCCGATGATCGACCGGCGGGGGCGATGCACTTTCGACATTTGTCAGTTGGCCTATTACAAAAAAGCACAACTTAATTGGCATGTGCGCTATCGTATTCGTTTTTTATCGTGTCGCCCCTTTGCGCTACGGTATCGCTCCAAATTATTCCACTGGCTACCGGAATTATTTAACTCGTGCCTACAAGAAATAGAATGAGAGAAAGAGAAAGAGAGATAGAGAAAGAGTGCTAATTTACAACCTGCGACACTTTACATATATAGCGACACTTCGAAATGGCTTTTCACGCTCGTACCATTAATATTCATCAGTCACGAAATATACGGTACTTCTCGCGGAATATTCACGAGCGCGCGTGAATATATGATATGTTTTACCTAATTAATGTTACGCCATATATATATATATATATATATATATATGTATATATATATATATATATATATATATATATATATATATATTGGTGATATTCTCGCGCTAGTTACCATAAAGGACGCTATGGTAATGTCGGCACGTGTTTGCGTAGGAGGAGGAGGAGGAGGAATCCGGCAAATTTAGCAGCCTACCACTCGCGAGCTTCAACTTCATCAATTCCATCATCGGCAGCGGCGTGATCGGTAAATGAGAAATGAGTCTACACAATGTATAGCGTCTGAAATTTATAATTTCGAAAAAATAAAAGTAGAAAAAGAAACATAAAGATACTTTTACCTGAAAAGATGATTTACTGTTGTAATACTTCTGGAGATCAATGCGAATCTTTTTAGGAATACCATATGCTCTGCATCAGGCTGGCTTCGGTCTCGGCCTTGCTCTGTTAATTTTGGTAGCAGCGTTGACCGATTACTCGTTGATCCTCATGGTGCGAAGCGGACACATCTGTGGCGAGATGAGTTATCAGGGTCTGATGCGAGCGAGTTTTGGCCGCGCTGGATTCTACATTCTCACAGTATTGCAATTTTTCTATCCGTTCATAGGTATGCAGCAACATTCTACCAAATGCACTTTTTCTCTTCTTATCGATGTGTAAAAAAAACATTTTTACATTTTAATGTTGCAGCAATGGTCTCTTACAATGTCGTCGTCGGCGATACAGTCACGAAAGTTCTGATAAGGATAGTGGGGATGGACGAGCTGAGTATTTTCGATCATCGACAAGTTGTCATTCTCCTGGCAACCCTTGGCATCACCATTCCACTTTGTCTGTACAGGAATGTCGCGCGATTAGCGAAAATCTCCTTCCTCTCTCTAGTCTGCGTCGGATTCATCCTTCTCGCCATTTTCATCCGGATGGGCAGCATGTCCGCTTTGGTGTAAGCAAGAGTTTCACTTACCGAAAATGGAAAAGCATGATCGCATTCTCGTTGTAAAATCGCTATGTAACCATATAGGCGTGATTGATTTGCAGTCCAAGTCAAAATGACAGCTGGAGATTTGCCAATTTCCCGGGAGTCGTTCCATCTATCGGTATAATGGCATTTGCCTTCATGTGTCACCACAATACCTTCCTAATTTACGGTTCAATCGAACGAGCGACCCAACAAAAATGGGACGTGGTGACACACTGGTCCCTCTTTACGTCTTTTCTGATCGCCGCGACCTTTGGGATCGTCGGCTACGCCACCTTCACGTCGTATGTCCAGGGCGATCTCATGGAAAACTATTGCTGGGATGACGACCTGATGAACTTTGCCAGGGTCATGTTCAGCGGCACCATACTACTAACTTTTCCGATCGAGTGCTTCGTTACACGTGAGGTAAACTCTTCTTCTCTCTTTCTCACGCTTTCTTTTGCGCATACATGTCACATATTATGCATGATAACTAAAAATATGCAAATAAATATGATTACTACTACATCTTGCATCACTTCTCAGGTGCTTATGACGGCGATCAAGGGCACGGATGAATTGGAGGGACACGAGGCATATGTGCCCAATTCGGATCGCAAGTACCTGATAATTACCTTGACGATAGTATCCGCGGCATATTTGATTTCTATGTTGACGGATTGCCTAGGTGTCGTCCTTGAACTGAACGGTATTTTTGCCGCGGTGCCACTCGCCTACATTCTACCTGGTCTTTGCTACCTTAAGCTCGAGGAAGGGCCCATTCTCTCATCCAAAAAGCTGCCGGCGCTTGGTCTGATGACTGCCGGTATCCTGGTCGCCATCTCGGGTCTCTTGCTGCTTATTATCAACAGCAATTCTTCCGACAGCTGTTTTCATGGCAAAATAATGCCATACTGCGTCAATAATACGACGATGACGACAACGCTGCAATTCATCGACGCGACCACGACATCCATCAATGTCAACACGGAATCCGCAGTCTAAATTTAACAGACGAGCACGGTAAAAAAACCTTTAGTTTAATTGTAAGTCTGCCAAATTTTCGAATGAAAGTATATAGCGCGATTAAGTTAGCGCGTACAAATATGCGCAGGAATAATCTGAATCGATAGGATATATTCAGTCGGTAATATTCAGTCACGGATACAAAGTAAGACGACAAGTATGCATGTGTAACAATATGCACGAAAAAAATTGAAATTGTATACACAATTTTGAAAGTTCCGAAACGCGAGATTTTATACCAAGCACGAAGAAAAATCAAAAGACCACTCCACATCGAAACAAGACTTTATCTGTGAATGAATATACCGTTTCAACGTGAGATTTATGATACATTATATGGAAGATAAAAGAGACTTATGATACATTATATGAAAGATAAAACTGCGCAAACAATTTACAAATAGTTCCAAAGAGAATTACGGGAGATATATTACATTACGGAGATATTTTATAATGCGCTTAATAAAACAGCTTCAGTAGCTCGAGATTTGAGAATACACGGGACACAAATTTATGAAAAAAAGCAAGACTTAACCATTTATATTAATTAATTGGAAATATTTGATTATATCGAATTGTTTTCTCCACTATTCCTGTCTTTGCGATGTCGTGATTTGGGGAGATCATTTCAAACGCATATTCGCAATACGAAATCAATGCAATACAGGATTCGGCTTACAAGCGAGAAATCCGAAAATTGGCAATAGATGATCGTTCTTTCTGCCATTTAATAAAATATATAGTCCTCTGAATGTTCATCGTACGCAAATTTAATAAAAATCATAATTTTTACATAGTTGCGTGCACACAATGAGCTTGAAATGTTCGCGAGTAAAAATAATTGATTAACTTTTGCGTCGTACTTTATTAGAGAGACAGAATTTTAACGTACCAATCGCGATGATTATTGAATTTCCGATATCATTATTATTGATAGGCGCGAAAAATATGATTCTTATATCTAGTCCTAATAAAGTTCCAAGAAAGAAATCTCCGTGGTTATATATAATGCGCGAATATTAAATAATAATTATCGTGATTAGATAATTGTGATTAGATAGCTAACGTATAGAGGAAGAACGCGTATAAGCTAAAAAACTCATTATATTTTTAAAAGAATGTTGAACAGATAAACGGTTTATAAATGAGGATATATACTATATGTGTATATATACATAATACACATATACATATTATACACATTATATTTGTATTTTCTCTTGTTAACGGACTAATGACTAATATATTGAATGTTGAAAAATTAAGGGATATATATATAAATATTTAATTAAATGCTCATTAATGTGTATGATAATTATAATTGATGACTTAAAAAGGTATTATATTATTTCATCTCTTGTACAATTTGCCTTATCTTGCCTAAGATTCTTGACATGTGTTATATTTCTTGAAGGGAAAAAAAGCAATCAACGATGCTGATCATTTTTTAATCTTTTACGAAAAGAATGAAATTGTATTTAAGACTATTTTCTCTTGTGCGTATATAAGCTTTTTGAGTACAATCAAATATTATTTGCAACGTGAGAAAAATCAAAAAGAATACAGAGGAATAAAATAGATTCGCGCTGATACAATCATTATTCAGATTTCATATTTTTGCTTGTAAAATTTAATTGAAAGATTATACGGTGAAGACTTTGGAATATTATGTTTTTATAGCTTAGAGAGAACAAGAGAGAGATAGAGTTAAAGTATCTATAAAATCACACAGAGCTACAATGAAAATCACGACACAATCACGAGGCGAAAGTAAATTTCCGCTTCTTAAATGACGCTTACAGACGTTCACACTGATCAAAAGACCACATGTAAGAGGAAAGTATTTACCGCGCATGATTTGCGTACCATAGTCTGTAAGAATCAAAC
The DNA here is from genome assembly GCF_021464435.1 of Cataglyphis hispanica. NCBI lineage: Eukaryota > Metazoa > Arthropoda > Insecta > Hymenoptera > Formicidae > Cataglyphis > Cataglyphis hispanica. Next base: position 7,761,904 of record NC_065957.1, read on the forward strand.
ATGTTTACCTGTTTAGAAATATATTTGATGAATCTATATAAAAAAGATTATAAGAAAAGCCTATTTAAGATAAGAAAAATTATTAAAAGAGTCCATATAAAGTTGATATATATTAAATGAAAGAGGGACACGTCCCCCCCTCCCGACCCTTTTGTCTCTCTCCCTCGGAAAAAAATAGAGTATATATTATCCGCGAATGAAGAATATAACGCGCGCAATATGAGACAAGAGGATATATATAAAGAGAGAGAAAGAGAGAGAGATTCCTATTTGAAAAATATATATCTTCATATATATTTATATGTGAATTTGTGTGGCGCGCATACGCTATCACGCACATACACACACGACGTTCCGTGAAATGTTTGTAAGACAAAAAAGTATATGCCTCGTCAACATGTGTTGTATGTAATTATTTAAAGTAATTATATATGTATGTACATGTGCGCAATATTGGCGATATATTCTTTGTACACATGTATGTATACATGTTTGAATATTTTTAATCGTGGCGAAATGACTAAACACATTTAATAAAGCATACAAAAGAAAGAGACAGAGAGAGAGAGAGAGAGAGAGAGAGAGAGATAGAGAGAAGTTCTGCACGTATATCGTACAAAGAATTATTATCATCGTTTTTGAAATCTCGTTTCAAGTTCCTGAGCCGATCTCTCTCTTTTCAATGTTCACTCGCATATTTAACTTAATGGTTCGATAAATAATTACATGGTTGTGAACTTTATGGTGTACAAAGCTTTTACAAAGCTTTAAGATGTTAAATTTGACGACTTTGCATAAAAAAGGTGCACAAAGTTAGTATCAGTCAGAAAAAATATTCCAATTGTCATCGATAAGAGAGAGAGGGAGAGAGAGAGAGAGAAGAGAAAAATTTATTACAGATGCAGCCTTAACATTTTGTAAATGTAAATGTATCGTCATTTAATATTATGTGAACTTTCCACGTGGAGCAATCGTTAAGAATCGTAATACAAGAGCGTAATCTATTTGTATATGCAATATCGTACTCTTGGTATAATTACGCGTGTGTGTATGTATAATTTCAGTGCTTTCTTAATATTTCTCGATGCGCAATCTTTGTTTCGATCTGATGTTATGTTTCTGGGAAATAGGATTTAACGAAGTGTTTTGAATCGCGAGTGAGACTTTGTAAAAATTGCGAAAGTTTCGTTTTTCGAATAAATTTCATTCTTCTTAAATCTCTTCCTACGCGCGTGAAAGTAAATATAGAGAGTAAATTCGCAATGGAAGGAAAGTCGGGTGCACAGGGGGGAGAGGAAAAAAGAAATGAGAACCAAATCGACAATTTCGCAGGAATGGGAGACGCGTTCGCGAAGTCGAGTGCGTGTGCGCGAGTGTGTGTATGCGTGTGTATCGTGCGTGTATAAGATGAGTTATTATACTATGTAAATGGCAATCTCGCGTTATTCCATCGTCTCGCGGGTCTTCCGACCATATTTATTCTGTGATAGATGCACGCGTTTGCGAGGAATATGTATATATATATGTATATATACATATATACATATATGGCGGGTGTGCGTGGCGCGCGCGTACCCGCCGATGCTGTACGACGCTATATGATGTTACCTAAATTTATTTCGCGAAATAAAAAACAAATTTACGATTATAAACGAAGCAAAGAAATGTTCTCCGTGTATATCCGCTTGTTTCCCCCTTTCATTTCCCGCTTGTAAAAATTCATCTTTGTCTATCTTCGCGTGACAACAGTCGCTGGCATTCAGGACTTAGGAATGCGATCGTTCCGACGTATTTCTCTCCTATCGCGACGATTTATCATAGAGTTTCACTTAACAATATAAGGGAACAAGAGTGAGTGAAAGTGATTAGATATATTCGTGCGCGTTTCACCGCGCTTGAGTTTCCTGAGAAAGCGAGAGTCTCCCCCTCTTTCTTCCCGCGATATATGTATATATATATATATATATATATATATATATATATATATATATATATAGAGAGAGAGAGAGAGAGAGAGAGAGAGGGAAATTACGAATTCAGGAATAAAACAGACTAATTATTTCCGTTGAAATTTTTCCATCGCGATGACAGCGCAGTTCATCATTGTTAATGATATACACGATGACACGTATTTAACATGAAGCGAGCGAGTAGAATAAAACATCGCCATGATCTTGTCCGGTGATTTCGCGCGCGTTTTAACCGCCCTCTCGTTTCCCGCTCATTCCATCAATTTGAAATAAAAGTCTCACTGGCGATCGTCGCGACGCCAGTCGTCGCGTTTACCCCTGACGGTTCTCTACTGATCTACCCTGACCTTTTTCGTCTCTGATCATTCATCAGTCTTGGTTGCTCTATTTGGCTCGGCGTGACAGCTACGAAAGACAGAGATAGAGAAAAACAATTTCGAACCTGCCTTCGATAAAATAGGACGAAGACGAGGAGGAGGAGGAGGATTAAGACGAGATATATCATCTCGGAGCATCGCGTCGTCCGTCATTTTAATCCCGAACACGCTGTCACACCATCACATCGCGTCGCGCGCAGCGACGCCGAAACAGCTGCGACGCGTGGACCGCTGCGGCAATGACAACGGTGGTGGTGACGATCGGTGGTGATGGTGATGGTGGCGACGACGGTGGCGAAGGTTAACCACGGGCGTTCTCCGACTCCGAGCGAGTACAATCGCGACGGTGGCGATTTAGTGCTCGTCGCGTCGATTAAAGGTACAGGAGGGAATCGCGCTGCGCGACGTGGCCATGCTGTAAGTTTAGAAGGAGCTTCGTTAACGTTAATAAATTCGCGTACGAGCGCGTCGTCGGTCAGTCATGGACAATGTGGTGTATAACCCGGGTGCGCTGGCGAGATTGTCGACGTTATTGGGCGCCCCGGAGGCTGCGCTGCGGCTCCTCGCCTCTATTTTATTGGGTAAATATAACGTCTATGATAAATAATTATCTTTTTCCTTCTCGAAAAAGCGTATCTCTGTTATTTCTTTTTATCCTTCCTTTCCTTTCTTCCTTCCCTTTCGGAAATTCTATGCCCTCGGGTAAAATCGATCCGTGTTCATTCATAACGTGTGACTCGATCGCAACCGGCGTGTTTCTCCCCCCGTCCCTCGCTTCTTAGTGATTCCCTTCGAAGGGAGGGGAATCACCCTCTGCACGACGTTACACATACGTCGCGCATACATAACTAATGGTAATCTATAATGCGATATAATTGCTACCATGTAGGTTACTCATATTTAATCGTTAATAAATTTATATATGTTTTTCATTTTGATATACGCATATGTATATAACTGCGTGACATTTGCGCGGACTCGAACCTTGGACGATGATGCCAGGAAACACGCGTCTCGTGCCGAACATTTTATATACACTATATGCGCGCGTAAAAAAACTCGTATTTTTAATAATTTATTCCGTTTAATTAATAATTTATTCATTCGTAATCAGTGATGATCAGTTGAATTTTTTCTTAATGAGTATTTTTCTGAATAAGAATAATTAAAATGTACATCAATTATATTCACTCGTAAGATGCTATCAAAAAATGTATGGAGATGTGACAACAAAAAACACGCGTACATGCGAGACGCATACGTTTACTTACGTAAAGTCTCGAATATAACTTGCAATATTTAACTGTCAACAAACAGGTGCAAAATCTCACCAACTGATAATTTGATAAATTCTTTGTATGTTCTTCTTTAGGAGAATTTTATTCAAACAATATAAAAACGCTACGTGCTTTGTTTCTAAATAAATTAGTGTTTAAATAACACATTAGATTTATTTTAATACAGAGATATTATTTTTATGTAGTTACATGAAAATTATCTCTCGCTTTTTTCTCTCTCGATATTTTATCTGATAAAAATTTTGAAATCTAGTTATCTTATGATGCATGACTAATAATTAGTAGAGAAAACATGTGAGTTTCCACGCTCATGTTATTTATTTCTTCGAGAATGACCTGATTTAATCTCTCTGAAATTAAATTTTTTGAATGAATGATGCCATTTTTTACATTATAATTTTATTTTTCTTTATAATATAATAAAACACATTTTATATGTATATATGTGTAAAACTCTTTTTATATGACTTTACTTTTAATTTTCATTTAACCTTATTTAACATTATTAGATATACATAAACAAGAAATGTAGAAAAAATACGTAGAAAATTATGAAAGCAATTATAATTTTATAATCATATGAGAATAAAAAAAAGATTGTGACTATACAATTTTTCATGTGATTTCAGGATTTCCCGTTGCCCTCCTTCATAGATATACGCTCTACGGCAAAGATCCCACTCGTCAGCACATATTTTTCATAGCGTGCGGTCTCGCAATTGGTTACTGGAATTACGGTAATTCAGTTGAACGATATCTCAATTTGCGAAAAATAAAAAGGCATGCGCGTGCGCGCGTTTGCTCGTTTTCTCTTATACAAAGAATAATTTTGATGCATATTCTCTTTTCGCAGATTATAACATACTTCATTCCTCAACGGCGGTATGTGTGACGTATATGCTTTTAAAGATCCTCGGAAGTACCGGATTATTAGTCATTGTGACGTTCCTCTTCAACATGTCGTATCTACTTTACGGTACAACAATGTTAACTTTAGCAACATCGATGCCAACGTCAAAAACGATATATTACGAAATAAAAAAAAACCGATTTACAAATGTACCTTCGTATACTTATAGATAGTCACGCTATATTTTACTTAAGTCTTGAGCTATTTATCTATACGGTGTCTTATCAACATAAAAAAAGTATACTCAAGGTTTTCTTTGACAATAAAATATTCGGTTAAACGATAGCTATTCACTTTATCATCTTTTTATCACAGGAATTTTGTATTATGACATTACTTTGACTGTTGTAAAGTGCTTATATTGAGAATTTGTAATTTTTTTTTGAAAATTTGTTACAGGATCATTTATCGAAATACTGAATACTCTTGATTTATGCGAATTTGGCTTCATAATTGTTTATTTCTTTTTTTGACCGGATATTTCAAATATTACAAAAAATATTTAAATGAGATTTTTTTTTAACAGGCTATTACACTACCAGTACCCAAGACTATGACATAAAATGGACAATGCCGCAATGCGTGCTAACCCTTAGGTTAATAGGTCTTGCATTTAATTTATGGGATGGTAAAAAACATGACGTACGAATGCTATTTTTTTCGACAATTCTGTTATTTCACGTGTTATTCCGCGGCATAATGCAATCAATGGAACGATTATTGTAGACGAAGCTGTCTGATAGCCAGAAACGAGTAGCCTTGAAGGAACAACCGTCGTTGTTAGAAATTGCGGCGTATACTTATTTTCCAGGCGCTTTTCTCATCGGGCCGCAATTCAGTATGCGAAGATACCTGGACTTCGTTAGTAGTCGATTTAGCGAACGCGTACGTAAACAAATATTTTTGTCGCATATAGAATCTTTTAAATCATAAACTAATGATGAGATTTTAATAATCGTAAACTAATGAGAATATCGCAAGAAATGTAAATATCTCAATAAATAGCGTGATTTGTATTTTAGGATCCGATAACCGGTACCGTTAAATTGCCAGATTGCATATCGGCTGGACTTTCACGAGCCTTCGTCGGATTTATATACGTGGCGATATTTCAGATTGGAACGCTCTACGTTTCTGATCAATATCTCTTCGACCCATCATTCCAGAAATTAAATTTAATAAAAAAATGTTTGCTCATCGGTCTGTGGGGTCGGATCAATCTTTACAAATATGTCAGCGTCTGGTTAATCACAGAAGGAGTATGTAACTTGCATTTGCATTTTTTTTGTTGATTATCTTTATCTGTAATACATATGTGCATGTCATTATTTCTGATTGCAGGTGTGCATTACTTTCGGTCTGACCTACAATGGAAAAGACTCCGAGGGTCGCGTTAAGTGGGACGGTTGCGCGAACGTTAAACTGCGAACGTTTGAAACTTCCACACAATTTAATCACTATATTCTCTCATTTAATATAAACACCAATCATTGGTGCGCAGAGTATATTTACAAGAGACTGAAATTTCTGGGCTCAAAGATTCGCAGCCAATTAATGACATTGCTCTTCCTCGCCCTCTGGCACGGTTTTCATTCTGGATACTATCATTGTTTCTTCATGGAATTTGTTATCATGTACTTTGAGCGAGACGTAAGTATCGATTGTGATTCATTGAAAATTAATCGATTATTTGGCTTTCTCGATTTATTTTCCGTTTTCTTTTTCTCTTTCAGATCGGATCAGCATTACAGAACAGCGAGAAAGTGCAAACGCTGTTGAAAACTCGATGGGAAGCGCGCTTGCTCGCTTGGATCTTTTTGAAGCTTTACACTTTTGTTTTCATGGGATATTGCCTCGTGTCTTTCATACTTCTCTCGTATCCACGGTATAATGAAATCTACGCAAATCTGTATTACTTCGGACACGTGTTCTTCTTTTCTTATCCGTTATTCGCGCCATACATTAAACGACTAATTAATCAAAGACATGAGCATCAACGATCGCACCAAGAATAAAATCACACAATTTCGCTCGCTTTCGCGACATTGTGGCATGTCTCTTATTTTTGTTGCGATTTGATATCCAAAAAGACATATTGCTATGAAAGCAATGAATGGACCTCGATGTACTAGTTACATTAGTCTTTATTTTATAAAAGAATGTGACAGCGCATATCCAACGGAAAATTTCACGCGTTTCATAATAGTTGAGAATTGTATAAAACTTAATGCCAAATTTCCGTCACTTGAATATCTCGATGAATATCAAGTTTCACGAACGAAAAATTTTCTTCAACAATCCTGTTGCTTAAACGAAATAGTGCGAAATAATATTGGAATATTATCTTGTATAAGTGAGGATGGTACTACTAAGGATGTTTCTATTTGCAAATTTAACACATTGTTTAGAAAAAGATTCTGCTGTCGGGAATTTTGAGTGTCCATTATTTTGAAATTTTTATGATCTTGGCTTTACTACACATTAATTGTGAAAATCTCAACAATAATTTTCGATATTTCAATATTATTTTCGTACAATAGTATATTCTTGCGTTTTCAAGCCTGTCATTTTTCTGTATGTAGTGTATTTGATTAATCAAAGTTCTGCTCATTTGTATATATTTCATCGGTAATAACCCATTTGAGGTATTGCAATTTTCAAAACGTGTTACGTTTTTTCTATAATAAGAACGATATTGTAATTGCAGCGGCTAAATAAGTTAGTAGAGTAATCATAATATTTCTGAGGGATTTGAAAGAGAAAGCAATTTATGTATTTAGATATTGCAATAAGCACGTCCACTCACGAAAACAAAATCAGGGAAATTGCGTCGCAGAGGATATCTGGAGGATATAATACCATGATTTTGTAAGCGCGAAAATAGCTATGTAACATGCAAAACGACATAGATCAGTATTTCCAGATACGCGTTCCTCTGATGCGCGATTGAAGTATCTATTTTACCGTAGTGTTATATTTAATCAATCCAAATACGATTTAACCGCATTTTGCGACTGCTCTAAAGATGTAAATACACATACAATGATAACAGATTAAAATAGATTCTAGGTATGTCGAAGGTATGTAAAAACCTTACAATACACGCGCTTCTTTAGATCAATATGAAATAATGATTGAGAAGCGATTTTCGATCTAATATATAGCACATTCGCAGTTATTTTTTTAGATAAAAATCTCTAACAACGATCTATCTATCTATCTGTTTTGCGATAGCTGCGGCTCTCATTACGCACATATAGTACTTGCCGCGCGTCAGAAGTTAAAAATATAGTTACTACCAATCCAATATTTATATACATACGTACACACACACACACACACACACACACACATATATATATATATATGCACGCGCGCGCGTGTGTGTGCGTGTGTGTGTGTGTGTGTATAAAAGTATATATAAAAGATAAAGAAAGTGCCCGGATAGTGATATAGATCTTACGATCGTTCGATTTTCTATTGTTCGTATTTACGAGCGATCGAATTATAGATCGACGACAAATAATTCATATATCTCGCCTAACGATCTTAATTTATCGATTAAAAGTATTTCTGACATAGTCATGCATACAGGTTTACACACAGAGAATTTTAAATACTTTAATAAAAAAAAACATATATATATATATATATATATATATATATACATATATATATAGCGGAAGCGTAGCAGTCAGGAATTGTATACACGGTTACCGATAGCGTTTATTAGAATTGAAACTAATAGAGAATGATAGTGACTTTCATAATTCAAGATCCTCAATTAGTTAATAAATGCAAATGCATAAATTTCGAGTATTATAAGAATCGTGCTAATCATGTGTTTCGTACTTAATGCTAATACGAAATTCTAATGGGATAAGTACGCTCTATTGTATATATCTTGCTAATATCTTAAAAATTTCACGGTTTTTTTTTTTCAAGAGAATCATGACAAATTGTCGCAAATTTAGTCATAATAATGATTGCGAGCGATAGATATGTTTCCGAGTAATATAGATTCTCGAGACTCATTTGAAATATTAAAGTAGAAAAAAAAGAAAATAGTTAACGGGATAAAACTTGTGATTGCGATCTAGAGCTATCAATATAATTTCAACTCCGTACCGTATTATTAATAAGAGAAGCTAAAAAGAGAAGCTGGATTGTAACAATTTATGAAACAGAGGATAAAATTAGTAAATAGAGAAAGGCGATATAGAGGTGATTACATATGTAATAATACTGAAGTTGATATAAAAAAATGTATATTTACTATTATTTTCTTAAAAGATACGAAAGAAACATCGACGTCTCGTATATAAAATGATTTGTTTTACATTTTTCTTTTTAGAAGAGACACGAACTCTCAATCGTACTCGATACTCGGCCAATTATTCGAGAATTCTGTATGTATCTACATGTGCATGCGATTTGACAACACGAAGCGTCTGCTTCTTAAGCATCTTTTAAAGACCATGCGGTCTATCTTACAAGATACAAGCGATATATATACATCCCTCCTACAATTATTAAGATCCAAATGTCCGGATTCTCGTCCATGTCATTGTGAGAAAAAAAAAATGATCGAGAATAGTCTCCGAGAGATAGAGAAACCGTCTCCGTGTGAAGGTGGCCGAGTTTCGAGGACGGTATAATATACGATTCTCGATTTATTCAACGAGCAATTTAATACGGCCCGCTGGGACCCGGATGTGGTGCTCCATAACTATCGATGGGTTGTCCAGGTTGCTGCCCCGGTGGACCGTATTCACCGCCCTGCGATTCCTTCTGTAATGCGTAAAAATAAATATGTAAAGATAGAAAGAGAAAGACTAAACGACACACATAAAATATTTTTATATTTATAGCGTTGCGCAATCGTAATTTTTTCTGCGATTGCAATTCAATAGAATTTGGTAGATGATCTCTCGCGTAGAGATTTCTCAGTAGCTGTGATTGATGTTGTAAAAAATTTTACTCAGTCTCGTTACTTCACTAAGCGGATTGTGTAATAATATAATTAAATATTTTCTTTGCAAAGAATTGCAGCACGACATAATTAATAGTTGTATCTTTTGAAATTTTGTTTTAAAAATTTCAACAAGCTTGCTTATATCAATAGTATTATATCATTATAATTGAAGAGAGAAACTTTCCACAATTATTCAAATCGCCAATATGGCAATTATCTTGACAATTTTTTATACGAAAAAATGATCGGATTAACTAAGCGAGGGTCATATACTTGTTGAAATATATGACGTGCGGATATTATTTACGACGCGTCTAGTATTCGCATTTCCATAACACCTACAAAAAAAAAAAAACGTCGCCTCATTCACTTTATCATCCAAAATGAGCAATTTACATTCCGTAAGCGAAGCGCCACACTTTCCTTTTTCATCACGAGACATTCCCCGATCCACGGATATATGTCTAACCGAAGTTCGAGACCGCTTTGGTAGCGGTTGTTATACGCGTATTCGCCAAACATATCTCGCTTTAAGCGACTGAAAATGTTGCACAATTTATTAGGTTTTCATTCTTTTTACGGAGAAAGATATACATGTGTGTGTGTATGCGTGCAGTTGAATTTGATTGTATGAACATGAAACCGAATCGCGTAAAGAGAAGAAAGGAAGACATTACCTGAGTTTTATAGCGGATGAAGTAGACCTCGGGCTTGCTGGGCTGCGTCGGCGCCTGTGTCGGAAGTACGACGTCGGGCGCTTCTTCCGGCTTCTTGACGAGCACGTAGATCAACGTCTTCTCCTCATCCGGTTGCGGTAGCGGTGGCAATTGCGGCGCGGTCGGCGTGGGCGGCGTCGGTGCTTTAATGAAGACTATCTTGTAGTGCTTCTGCGGCGGCTGTGGCAACGGCACTTGTTTGGGCGCCTTGTACTCGGGCGCTTCCGGCGGCGGCACATGGACATACACATGCTTGTGGACTACCGGACTCTGTTGTGGCGGCCCGTAACGATCAGCGGGTGGTCCGTAGCTACCGGACACGCCACCCCCGCCGGAGGGTGGGAAGTATGAGCTCACCGGAGGTTCTGGCGCCGGTTTCGCAATCACCAACGCGATCGCCGAACAGGCGACCACAAAAATTGTGCTCTAAAACGGCAGGAAAACGTTGTTAATATAGCAATTGTGTCAAATAAGCATGTAATTAATAATTAACAATTCATTAATTTTGTATATATTAATTTTAAATTATACTAATTCATTATATTGTGTGTGAGAGTTATAACGAAGCGTAATATATTTGCTAATATATGATTATTAATAAATTGTTAAATTATACATTTAACACGAATGGTATGAATACAAATATACATATTTATGCATGTATATGTAAAAGAATTACATCGTCTGCGAATGTGCGTGCGAAACCATTCGTTTCTTAAGAGACTAATTTGCAATGGATATTTCTCCATTCGCGCGATCCATTGCTATCAATGGTTTGTTCACGACGAATTGTTGCGCGATGACTTTTGACTCGCAGCCACGTAATCGTACAATGTATTTCCCGATAAAGCGACAAGAGTAGCACGTCGCTTTCTCGCATATCACAAGAAACTCGTTAGTGAATTTTTCTCAACACGAGTCGATCTCTTTGATTCAATGTCAGTCAACCGATCGCGACCTCGCGAGAGATCTCACAATTCGATATCTCTTTATCGCGGGGCGTGGGAGAGTACATTAATCTAGAATAGCATTTTCCATTCCCACATTTCCCGGACGGGGGAGGGACATGTCGTGTTAGCGCGCGGAAGAGAAGACGATGCGTTATGTCGTACGTCAATGTACGGGCGATAACTCACTTCGCTCGAGCGAAACTTCCTACTCACTTAACGACCCGCGATCGTTTAATCATGCTTTAGACTTAGAGCGACGCGATGTCGAGGAACTTTAAGTGCAAGAGCGAAGCTGCTTTCGCTATTTTCCTTGGCGCTATAATTATCGAGACCGTGTCGGTACGTGAATAAGAGCGGGCGAGGGGGCGGGAGGATTCCCCTTTTACTTTTACACCGCGCGAATCCGCGGTCGAATCCGCGAGATTTGTACACGATGCGCGAGGGCACGCTCGAGAGACTTGTTTTTTCTGTCTCTTTCTTTATGCGGGAAAACATGCCGGGTCACTTTCCATCGCCTAAAAGAAAAAAAAAAAGAAGCAGACGCGCGATCACTGGAACCGATGATGTAAACGCGTGGACTTGTAGAGTAAGATCTGTATTACTCGAGACGCGAGTAGAAAGCAAATATCTTTTGACAAATATTTTTTTGTATAAATTTGTTAATTCTGTACTTTGTTCTTTTTTTATTATCAACGCAGTAAAAAAAATGATGAACGAATGAGAGAAAGAAATGGAAGAGACGAGAAATCAGAATGTACTGTGATCGAGTGATTTCGCAAAGACAAACCGAAAGTTACTCTCATTATAATGCACCTGGTCACTCCATCGCTCGTTACTCGGTAAGAAGATTGCGCCAATTCGACATTTAAACAACCGGTTTTGAGCGTCCCTTGAGAGAGAAGAGAAGATGTATTTGTTTAAGCTTCGGATATATCGCGCTTCGAATATAAATAATGCGAAGGTTCGATACGATAAAATTACACACTTGTCCTGGCAAATATATTACGCAGTTGTCGTAATAAAATGCCTCTTTACTAACATGCCATCGACGAATGATCATAAATAAAATGTGTATGTTGTTACGTGTTGTGCTTAAACTAGCGTGACGCTTTATACTTTACTGCGCTTAAACAAATCACTCAAGCGATATAATAATTCAATTGAAATGTCTCTCGTCGATCCGCGTATTTAACATTTTTTGAAAGAATCGCAAAATGATAACCGATGATAAAAAAAAAAAATAAATAAATAAATAAAAAGATAAGCGTCACGCAAAAATATCTCTAACTCGACGTCTTTGAAACCCGAGGGGGCCGTCAGGCGGAACCGAATAATAATTAAGATTGGCGCGTTTACTTACTGCGGCGGTCCGCATTTCTCCTATGTGTGAATCGGATACAGGTGATACTTCCGAAATGTAAGGCACGTAGAAAAAGAGGAACGTGTCGGGCGGGCGGCGTTTCACTTGCGAGCTTTCACGCGTGTGGCGTGCGATCGAGACTCTTCCGAACTTTTATAGAGGCCATCGAGGGGATACGTACCTACCTACCTGTCTACGGAAAAGGAAGGCACAGGAAGGTGGTAACATCGTCGTCATCGTCGTCGTCGTCGCTTGTCGTCGTTACGCGCGCGCGGGCCCTCTCTTTAGGGGGTTTCTTCTTTCGCGTCATCATCAGCCTTCTTCTCGCCGACCGTTTTAGTGGGGTTCGACCTGACAATCGGATCTAGAGGTGCGATGCGGCAAGGAGAAAATGAAAGTACTTCAGATGAAGATTCATCGTCCCGCGGAACAATTTGCCGCCTAGCTGACGTCGCTTGACCGACATTTTTCTTCCGTATATCGTCAAGATGAAAGTCACATTTTCTCGCAACGATTATATCGATGACAATCCCATTCCGAGCGTTTTGGGCGCGAGCGAATCTGAAAATTATTAATTACTATTAATTACTAAAAATTATGATGATATATATTTGAAACGCGCTCACAAACCGTCTAATTTTTTATTAACCCGTTTGTGTGCGCAATAAAAAAAGTATACATATCTCATATTTGATACAAAGTCAATTATATAATGATAAATTAAATATATAAAATTTACATACCATTAATTGTTTCGTTCTTTAACCTCATGTTAAAGTAATTACGTCGGGTTTTATCCGACTGATATAAGGAAATTTAAAATAATTGGGACTTTCTGTAAGAGTAAGAATTTAAAGCGATGGAGATGGAGATTTTTGCAAGTAATAAAAATAGTATCATTCTGGAGATGATGCTGGAATATTTTTCACTTTCTTCGTATATCCTAAGTTACCGCATAGTAGGCATTACGTAAATTGCGTGAAAAGATATTTCTGGATGACAGTATGCACGCCAAACACCGCAAGTTAATAAAATGCTATACTTTACTATTGGCGGGGGACGCATGAGTGCTGATTTAAATATCCGATTAATTCGGTGGGTGCCTAAAATGTGTGAGTTAAAAGTGAGTTATTCATTGCGCATATATCGTAATCGTTGGGAATGCCGTGAAACCGCTCTTGACATAACTATCTACTCTCGATCGATGGTATCAATGAATTATTCATTATTTACTCGTGGCAAACCGGAGTTTAGAGACAGAAGATGTAAAAAATGAAAAAAAAAAAACTACTACGGCTTCTGTATGCAAACCAATTCGATACTCAAGCAAAACTCATTATCTACACCCGGAGGGAGAGACCCGCTACACATGTATATCCGGACATCGGACGATCGCTTCGTTACCCAATGTATACTTTCTTCCGCAAGTAACGCACGTACATGTACTTTGTTGCCGTGCGATTATCCGGTACGTCGTCCGTGGTTTAGACGCGGGAGGAGAGCAACGAAACGTGCAAATTCGCTTCTTACTAGTGGTCGTCGCGCGTTACGCGATCACGATGTTGGGGGAATATGACCGGCATTCGTAAACGTATATCGCTGGATCGTGATGCGCTTTGAAGAGTTTTGATATGCGTCGCACAGCGCGGAGCATTTCACTCTGATTTCATCCTCGGGCGCTTGACCGCCGAATTATTTATTGGATATATCATGTGGCAAACGGAAGTTATACATGCGGGGACATGTCGCGGATGAGTAGGTCAGTATGGTCCCCCTTGTGTACCAAAATAAATATGTTGTATTGAAAAAAAAAGTTAAAAAAGAACGCCCTTTGCATATATTCGTCAAAAGGCAAATTGTACAAAAAATAGTTTTTTTAATTATTTAATTCTATCTTTCTTATAAAAGTTATGATGTAAAAAATGCCAATTAGAAATAAAAAATTATATACAATATATATCTATTTTTGTAGAGAATGTCCAAAATGTATATTTTTTTATATCAAACATTTTTAAAAGTGTGACAAAATATCATATATATATATATATATATATATATATATATATATATATATATATATATATATAACAATATGAAAGCAATAGTTAATTGAATATATATCAAATTTTACACTACATATGTATAATCTTTTATTTCAATAGGCGCAATTTTTTTGGTATCATATCTTTATAGAAAAGACAAATTTATAAAACTTTTTCCAAAAAATGTGCAATTTTTCAAAAAATATTTCTTTAAATTTAAATAAACACACACAGTTGTAAAGAGATTCAAGATCTTTGAAACAATGTGCCATAAGATCTCTATAATCATTAAATTTTTGAAAATGTAGATATTCTATCGAAAGAGAGCGAAAGTAGATTAAATTTGTTTTAATTATATTCTCCTCAAAAACAAAGTTGACATATTTCGTACAAATCAATCGGCTAAAAAATAAATGATTCATTCCGTATATATGAAGGCTCTATATAATAAGAACTCAATTAATATGCTTAATTTGTCATCAATTAAGCATGTTAAAAACTCGATCGATCCATCTAAGAAATTCGATACTCTAATTATGCGGGTCGCGCGTAAATATACGACCAGATACTCATTTACGACAGATATGTAAAAAAGATGATTTGAAATATGATTCTCCGTTTCGTTCGTAGAAAGCTCGCAAAGAGAATTAAGTTTCGGTGATATCTGGTGGGAATCCGTTTTTCTTTTCCTTATCGCGATCGCTAAGTACATCTTTGCGACGATATCAGGGCGAAGGTATCAGAGCGAATCGCGAACGCATAAATCCAACGCTACATAAATTTTACATCGCTTCTCATCTCAGATGCGAGTGAATGTACTCGCTGTGTAATGTTACATGTATATGATATGACGCAGTTCTCTTAGCGCGCGTGCACATAAATCATTTATTATTATATGTAAGTCGCGAGTATATTATATGTAACTCTTTGCCCACCCCGATGGTGGAGCGATTGCGTGATTTAAGATTATCTCCCTCTTCTCTCTTCCCTTCATCTATGTGTTTAATCGATGGTTATTTTCTTCGGTTATTACAAACAAGAAATCATAATAGAAGCTCGTAAACAATTAGCTATAAGTGATATAATCAGCGCGATAATTCGCGCTCAATAAGACCCGATTCGCTTTTACCTTCGAGATAAGAGGTCGATTACTCAATGTTTATTCTCGTACCTGCACAGTTGGAAAAATCGATTCGCGCCTCGACAAAGTGCCTCGCGAAAGCGGCGGACCTGTCACGCGCAAATGTCGATTCTAATTAATAACATTATGTGATTTTTGCACGAAAGTTACGCGACTAATGGCTGTCGTCGCAGTCGTCGTAGATGACCAGTTTCACCGGTGCCGAGAGATTAGGAGAGATCGTCGCTGGGATACATTGGAACTGTTCTTAATTTCGGATGACTCCTCTGGAGTTTCTTTTATTGTAATGTTCGAGTCCGTCTTCGAAAACGTATTCTCACCTACATGACACCTCCAATACACCTGTAATATTTAAGATCAATTAGGCCCGTATTTTTAACACATTCGTTTAACATGATTTTCGATTTTTCGCTTTGTAGCCACGTTGAATTATGAATGAATTTTTTCCTCGCACTATAAATACGATCGACGTAAATTAATTGTTTTTAAATGTTTGATAGTACAATTAATGAGATATGGAAGAGAAAAATACATTTTTATCTTCCATTAATACAAAAAAGCGAACAAAACGAAATTTTCACTGAAAATATAAATCTTGAAATAATCAATCAAAATTATTAATTCACGAAGCAAAAAAATAATCATTATAGTATCTTTTCTAAATCTATTTCAAATGCAAACTGTTTTATCTTGATTTATCGTTCACAAAAAATACACACGACTTTTCGCTTTTGATGTCATAATCGAATGCGTAGAGTCGCAATAAGATACTAGGAGTATATTATAATGTTAAACGCGCGCTCGTCTGGATATCTGCCAGAGGATCCGTAACACGCAATTTCAAAAGAATAGTCCTAAGAGTATAAAAACGGTTAAAGGTTTCTCCGTGATACGACGCTCGTGCAATCGTCTTCGAGTGTCGAAATCGCATTATACATCTCTCTTCTCTCTCGCCCACCCTTCGATATTTATACCAATTGCAAGAGATCCAAAAATTCTTAGATAAGGTCGGGCTCTAATCTTTCGAAACTTTGAAGAATCTAAGAGACTTTCGACGGTGGTTCTCAAGGCTGTTGGGATAATCTATCTATTAATACGTCGCCGACATTTAAACGATATTGATTACGGGACTGGAAGCTCTCCCTCATGATCTGTGACCCGCGCGTAATGTATATGATAATAATAGAGATAATAATATTTATCTCGAAGAGAAAGAAAGCCGAGAAATTAGCGCGCGCCCTTGGCCAATATATACATATATGTAGCTTCGGTGTATCGATTTCAAAATCTGTTCCTGGCCGTGTGAGAAAAATCGCATCGACGAGTCTCGATTGGGCCGATCGGGCCTCATAGGTCCTCAACCATGGCCGCCCACTTGGACGAACGGTAGAGCGCGATGGGTGAAAGTCAAACTAATTACGACGAGTACATACACACTGCTCCGCGTTGCAAAACCAACACCTCGCGATTCGCACGTCTCGCGAACGAATACCGGACCGCTAAACCGGAACATGTATTACTCCGGTGCTTATCTCTTCTTTCGCCTAATCTCTCTCCGGTAATCTCCGTGAATGCGACCGATCCCGTTTTCCTTTTTCTTTTCTCTTACATATTGTTCATTGTGTATAATTCTTACGTGTATTCCTCCACCGAATCGTTACACATACTTTTTGCGGTATGCGCATACCGTTAAGATCTATTCGAAATATATATATAGATACTTCGAGTTAAGCGAGAAAGAGAGAGGTGTATGATATGTCATAAATGTATATATCGAATATCACGAATTATCGGATCATAAAAACGAGACACCTGTTCGGCAATGTGCTCCTCCATCTCATACCCGATTTACCGGATAAATTTCACCGTAAAAATTTCACCATACGCGCATAAGATTGTTGAAACTTGCGAAAGCATCAGAAAACTCTCAAACGACATGCTGCGATAAGCCACTTTAATATATGGATAGATTGGTATAGAAGATTTTGTCATCTAAGAATATGTGTTGTAAACATATCTATAATTTATTGAAAATGTTTTATCCTTATATAAAAACTAAAAAAAAAACTATATATGTTTTTACACGATGAGAATGTTTTATTTTATCGCATGTGATAAAATTCTTATTTAATTACATTTGCTTTCATTCTACGTAATTAAGAAACCAAGAGATCTTCATTGTCTACATCTATAAATGGCTCATTATCAACCGAGCGTTAAATTAATTTTGAATAACATGTAATTCTATACTTATATATCGAGATGTTAATTATCCTGCAGCGGGCTCGTCGGTAAAATCATTCAATCACTAGACCTTCGAATATCCAAAATTAATGCTTACATCGTACTGTTTCATTGTACTGTTTTGACTTTCTATCATACTTTCAATTACGTCGCCATTTCTCCATGAAAGTCGACGGCATCTCGAATTGGTGGATTGGCAGCGTTAATTTCGCGCATTATTTGCGCAAGATTATTTTCCACAGATTGATAATAATTACATGCAATAATTGGAGAAGGAATCTTGAAATGATTCAATGGAGAGTACAACGGTTATCTCGCATATGAACGTCACTTTGGATTGATCCAATTTTAAATTTCAGGATCAACGTTCGTTGATAGTACAAAAGCATATTGACGTCTCAGCATTTTCGTCTTAGCTAGTTTATTCAGTATATTGCTAGAGATCGACACGACAGATTTATGAACCCTCGACCTCTTTTGTTTCATCAATGACAGGAGTACCTCGGAATATCGAAAGAAACCAGTCGAAGAAGCCATTATAGCCAGAAGATGCTTCTTCGTTTAGATGCGTGTGAATATCGCTATTCTCAGCATCAGGCAGAAAGGAAGCTAGACCGCCAAGGTCATCGAGGAAACTCAGGTCGATCTCCTTCTCCTCTTTGGTTGGCGGGTTCCTTTCGATAGTCGCACGAGAGATTTCACCTTGCGCGACCCTGACGTAATTCCGCTCTCGGTGGTCACCACTGTCGGTGCTGACCTCCATGTTAACAGGAGGCACTTCACGCCGTGAAACCTTGTCGCTGGTGTTCACTTGCTGGCCTGCATAAGGTCAAATATTCTTATGAAATAATATTTTCACTTGGCGGTGCGATCTCTTCGCATGAAAAATCTTTCTCTCTTACCTCTCAGTTTCTCCCCGCCGTCGTCCTCCTTTAACGGCCGAATTTCTAGCGGATTTATCTCGAGTCCATGATACATGCGGATCTTCCATATCGGATACTTTCGTTGATCCAAATTCGACGGTAAGATAATCTTAGAATCCAATGTCGTCGGATCCGACCATAACATTTTCGTTACTACATGATAATCCTTGATAATCTTGTCGTTTGGCATCGTTTCTTCGATTAAACAGATCGATTGCGCGATGATACAGCCGAGGAATAGTAATGGCGTAATCTAAGGAAATGATAAGCAGACTTTAATACAGACGTTTCGTAAGACCGCTTTTATCGTTTGGTATTCCCGGCGTTTCACTTTTAAATCGTAGGATGTATTTAAATTACTTCCGGATAATATTCATAAATTACGAATAAATATCTCGACAAATGATGGAGCATTACTGATTTCATGAGTATGTCCACATACACGCACACACACACACACACACACACACACACACCTATATATATATATATATATATATATATATATATATATATATATAATGTATATATAGTATATAATATATAATATATAATATATATATAATATATATATGTATATTTATATAGATTCTAAACTCATTTCATTCCATTCTTTCGACACCACAAAAGCGAAAGCAGGTCGGAATCGACGTGGTTCACCGATCTGCGATGGACCACGGCGTCTCTAACTAAATACGCAAATGTATGT
The DNA here is from genome assembly GCF_021464435.1 of Cataglyphis hispanica. Lineage (NCBI taxonomy): Eukaryota > Metazoa > Arthropoda > Insecta > Hymenoptera > Formicidae > Cataglyphis > Cataglyphis hispanica. Next base: position 7,781,519 of record NC_065957.1, read on the forward strand.
TGGAAAATATGCACATAGAGAAATAACATAGAAGAGATCGTAACCGCGAGTGTGTGCATGTGTATGTTAAATTGAATAAATTCTCCGAAGCATCCAAGTGTTTAGAGGCTCGCATGCGTTACACGTATCCATTCACGTGCTTGCAAACATTCGTTCGACTTGCAGAACGATTTGTCGGCTTGACAATGAGAGATCGTTTCTTATATAACAAAGATACTTTTCTCCGATATTACTCCGTAATTGCCGGCGAAATTATATGAATGGATCATTTCTGAAGCCGAAAGCGGTGCATGGAAGGTCATTACTCGTCGCAAAATGTGCTTCCGGTGTATTCTTTCGACATAAATTTGCTCGGTCAAGATTAACCGAAGGGACGACATTTGAATGTTTAATCGCGCTATATATATGAATGCTGCGGTTGCTTCAATTAGAATAATAATGTAAAGAGCAAACTTCCCAAAAGTTACAATCACACATACATACTTTCGCGTGTAAACCTCGTTATTCTATTTTTAAGTAGGATCATAAGATCTCGGAACTCGCTAGTAAAAAGTATATATACGATCACTCTCGCGAATCCGTACTGGCAGTTATGATTCATTAGGCCCGGCAGAATCTAATTATGCTACGCGATTAGCGTAGCAAAGTGCTCGAGGAGAAAATAATATCGGCAAGTCTGGCATAAAATGTTACGTGTCTTCGTCGCCACGACACGTCTTTCTTCTCTGCGAAGCGTCTTTGCTAATCGCGATCCATTAATGACGATCAAAAAAGAAAAAAAACATGTATGATGATAAAATTAACAAAATATATATAGCTTAAAAGGAAAACGCTGACTCGCCTTTAGGTATCTCGCAAACATGTTTTCCGCAATGTCCCGGTTTACACAAGCTCCTGACTGATCGTCGACTGACTTACTGATCATCTCGAGAGGTATTCGTTTCTTTAGATTAGACTTCGTTTTCCATTATTTCGGGCTTTCCAAAGCGTCTCTGAAGGACATCCGTTATCTCTCCCTCTTCCGCGAAAGAAACATTTTCCGTATACTTTCCTCGGAATTCCAATCCTCGCCTGCTCGTCGAGTCATCACGGAATGCCTACCTTCTCTGCCGCCGTAGATTTACAAGCCGTGACTTTCACTCGGAATGCCCTATTACGAGTAATAACGAATAGAGCAATAATGAAATATGAAATGTATAAAGCGTTAAAGATTATTCATCATATCAACAAATACTGCGACTATATATATGTAACTATAACTCGCGCGAGGCGATTTTAACGAAAAGTTTACGTTAATTCTCTCTGCTGTATTAACTTTTAAATATAAATAACGAAATAAATAGAAGATAACTAAGGCTTCGACCAAAGTCCGATCAATTTAATATTTGGTTCATTTAAGCAGAATTTAAAAATTTGTATTATATATTGATTATATATACGAGAGAATTATACCGTTAGAAATTTTTATGTTGATTGTCCTACGATTAAATTAATTGGAATTTAGTCGGAGTGATCTTAAAATGATGGAAATAGAATTCTTGACAAATCTTTTCAACAGCCAGACACCTCCCCCCCTCTTGCCTACGAAAGAAATATGATTCGCGTTCAAAATATCACGCATATATTTACATTTTCTAACAATAACAAATAGTTATCGCGTCAATGTGTCATCCTTAAGTCATCCTTGCTTAGGATACACACATATACGCGTTGAAAAGAATTCTATACGTATAATATTACCTTTATATTTGTTGATTTACCTTTATATGGCTCGAGGATGACTCGTCAATTACAAATACATAATAAGAGAGAACATATCCGCGGATATTTCGATATATCGTTCTTTTGAGAAGCGCCGTGAACATGGATGCGAAAACTCATTTTTGCGTATAAACAGTAAATTCCCACTTTAGACAATTGTATTAGCCATAAAAAGAATTATAAAAATTATTATAAAATTAATTTTTATTATTTATTCAAAGAAGAAAATAGAAATTTCTTTTAATGAATTTTTTGCGGTCAGCAAATTTTTTTTGTAAAAATAGAGAAAATTGACGATATTTTAATACGCATATTAAAGCACCGCATATGTCCCTATAAATATTACATTGATAAAAAAAAGTATCATATAATTCTATAATTCTATAAATATTTCTATAAGATTACAATTTATGCTTGTCAGCGTAGTGTCTCTTATCGCCATTATCAGTTTTCCTTCGGAAAAGACTCCTTTATAAATTTCGTAAATCTATGGTCTAAAGCGCGAACTTACTTAAAGGAAAATTCGTTCAAAATGGCGGCGTACTTGGCAGTTGTCTGTTGTGCATAATAGGTTATCAGGGTGGTGTGACTGTATGTGACCGATAATTGTTGCGAGATCCTACGAGAAGCTAACGTACAAATATTCGAAAGTAGTATTATGATCATGTCCAGATAAGATTCGTGTACACGGCGCGTTTTAATCTCCCGTATATTTTGCGTATCCGGAAGATAATGGCCGAAAATGTCACCACAACCGACGACGAGGTCCTGAAAAATATTAAAACCCTCCTCTGGGGTTCGACCGTCAAGGAGGACATTTTTAAGCGATGGGCGCAAGGTAGCAAAGAGTATTACCCCTTGGACGATTGTATTTCTTAGAGACAGATGACCATCATAAAGTCATGCACGTCATATTGCGCCGGTGTAATGGCCGATGAACAATGATAATTGTCACTGAATAATTTTCACTGAAGACGATTTGAGAATTCACATTTTACGATACCCTTCATGTTATTCCGCAGTCTCTTCGAAGACTCGCTTCACAATCCTATTGATCAATTTGATAATTTAATACTGAATAATGTTGAGAAGATACACATGTGTATTTTACATAATATAGAGAATCATAGAGATCTCATAATGAAATATTATAAGCTTACACTTTCTTGGATGCATATCTATAATAATTATCATTTGTATACAGGCTTTTACTTCAGTATAGATGAACCTACCGCACTTGTACAGAGAGAAGGGGGGCCTTGCGCCGTGATAGCCTCGGTTCAAGCATTTATCTTGAAACAATTACTATTGGAAAGCGATGTCACAACTTGGAATTCTATCCAGTCCAAAAAGTGTGATCAATTACTTGTAAAAGCTATGATTGAAATTATAAATCAAGCAGTTAATGTTCAGGATCCCAAGTATTCAATAGTATATGTCAATGATTCCAATGACTTTGTGTCTGGTAAAGAAAGCTCTAATTCTAAATTGACAGAGCCCGCAATAAATTTAGCCCAAGATACTAGCGAAGCTAATCAAATTAATGAAACTAATTTGGTCATAAAACAAACGCCATTGGAATCGGAAGTTTTTCATTCTCAATTAAGGTATGCTCATATGTTCATGTTCTAGAAAAAAAATAAAAAATATATATATATATAGATTTAACCAATGATGGAAATTTCATTTTTTACCTAGTCATTAATCATATTTTACTCATTGTATTTCAGGATATTTATTACAAGAAGCATTGATGATGTCGAGGATTTCTTCACAGAACGGATTGGAATGTTGAAAGATGAGTATGGTGTATTGCTGCTACTTTACACAGTGATGTGTACAAAAGGAGCTTCGGAAATATGCCTTGAAATGTTGGAACCCATAGAACCCATGATTGATTCCACCTATGGATATGGAAGCCAAAATTTAATAAATTTAATGCTCACTGGCCGAGCAGTCAGTCACGTTTGGGATCACGATCAGGACATTAGTGGATTAAGTGAGATAGAGCTGTTTTGTATTTCTTTAAACACAATATAACTATTCACATCTCGTAATTATATGTATCTCTTATACATATAATGAACTTTTTTCTGTATTAATACATTATATATTTTGTAGAGTTACGTGGAATAGATAAACAGAATAAAGTGGGATTCTTGACTCTGTTAGAGCACTTACGTTATTGCGAAGTGGGAACATTTCTAAAGTCTCCATCACATCCAATTTGGGTAGTGGGATCAGACACGCATTTAACCGTGCTCTTCTCCACAGAGAAGCGATTAGTAAGTCCGGAAACACCAGCGGAACGAGCGCGAAGAGTTTTTAAACGCTTCGATCCGGAAGGGAATAATTTTATCGCTGCAAATCAACTGGAAAATGTAATGGCGGAATTAGGACTAGTAACTGATGCAGAATAGTATGTGCTCTCTTCCTCTCTCTTATTTTTTCTCTGCAGATTATTTATATCGATATTGTATTGATAAAGCTATATAAAAGTATATTAAATTTGATAAATATTTTCATGGAAAATTGTGGAATGTATTGCAGTGTCAATATCATAAGAAGGAAATTGGATAGTGAAAATCTAGGAATAATACTTCTTGCATTGTTCATGGATGAATTTTTCCCTGAGGAACCATGCATGTGCCCGGATACATTCGTCTTGTATCACTACAATGGTCTGCAACGTAGCAATCCGGAAAATAGAGTGAAGTATCACATGGGACAAGCGGTATTGCTCGAGTGCACTGTGAAGTGTATCATGGATAGTAATCCAATGCTAACAGTCCTGCAGACAAAGTGGCCAAGAATTGAGATACAGTGGGACATAGGGCGGAATCCTAGTTTAAATTAGAATTTATAAACTGTAATATACATACATACACCAAACACAAACACAATAGGGCCGAACGCATAGAGTGACATGACCAAGCGCTTCTATAGAATATCGTTGAGAGAGAGAATTATCACTTTAAGATCGTAGTCTAGTCAAATCGGCCATCCTCTGATTCGTATTGGTGAATATTATAAAGAATATTGATTATATACCTACCAATAAAAAAAATTTTTTTTTTTTTCACGGAAAGTATCTTTAACACACATGGTTAAAGAGAAAATCTATTTCAAGTATTTTATGTCATTTAATGTTAAAATAATACTGCACTATCTATGTCAATGAGATTCAAACTTATTTTTATGAGGATGTTTAATATGTATTACCAAGACTACAATCTCTAGTTCTCTAATTATATATTTTGCACAAAAGAAAATATCTCAATGAAATTTCTTAGCAGAATAGAATTTAATGATGGTCGATTGCAAATAGTTTATTATAATGACACAAAACAAGGTTCTCAAAAGGATTCTACTTATTCGCGCAGTTTACTTCATAATAAAATTATTCATTTTATGGCGGAAAACAATGGATTCTCTAGGCGAGCTTAAATAAAATTCATTTTGTTGTACATATTATTAAATGATAGATAAAGTATATTATATAATATATATACAATTATATAATATATATTATATAATAAAATATTATATATGCGATGCCATCATTTTGAAACTTTGAGTGCGTTATTTCACAATTTTTGCCATAAATATGAGTCATGTTTTAAAAAAAGCGACTTTTTAATCAAATTATTAATTTTATCAGCTTATTTTGATCAAAATTTCAAATTTTATTTTATTTTCTTCTAATAAATAATGTAGCAAACTTATGAATGCTGTAAAAATCAATGTGAGATAAAATGGCGCATTTTCTCGAATATTATTTAATAATTTTCATTTATAATTGTAATTTTTATTTTCGATTTCTTGATCAATGTTTATTTTATATAACTATTGCAAAAGTGCAGCAATGTTAAATAAACTTACTACTTTTAATTAAAAATAGTTATTGCAATCTGACTTAGTCTTGCAATTATTTGCAATAATTGAAACCCAGATAAAGATTTTCTACTAATTATAAATTGTGAATTCCATTATTTTTTATCTCGTTATTCTTCAATTATATACACATTTTAAATCATGTTTTGATATACTAAAACAGATCAATTTTATATGCTTGCAATTTTATATTTAAATTTATCACTATATTATCTCTATTTCAAGCGTATATAATATTTATTATTGTCATATTTACATTGTATAAATCAGGCACGATCTATACTTGTACTATTTACAACTAGTATGTATGGAATGGTTTGCCTTACATTATCATATAAAGATTTTTATTTACTAAATTTTAAAGTATGTATACATTTTAATCACTTGCATCGTCAACTTGATTATCATCTCCACCACTTCCTGCAGATGTTTCAGAATTAGATTCTTCATCTGAATCTTTAAGTGCCTTTCCTTTAGAATTCTTTTTGGGCCTATGCGTTTCAATGTCTGATCCTTCTTCATCCGAAGAATAAATATTTGAAGCTGCAGAGAGACAATAATTTTTAAATATCGCAGAAGAATTATTGCGCAATATTGTTTTTAATATACAGAATAAATCAATTTAACATTTTATGTAAAAGATATAAATAGATGATGCATTTTAAAGTTATTTTTTTTAGTATAATACACAGAACTGACCTTTAGAAGGAATTGCTGCGACTCCCTTTTTATACTTATTTTTTATGGCTGCCAAAGAGATTGCACCCTCATCATCGGAAGCATCGTCATGATAAGCATCGGCACTATATGCTCCCGCGGTACGGTTAGTGTTCCTAATACCACTAGTACTTTTCTTCGTTTTGTTTTGGACTCGCATAGCCATACGTAGTTTTTCTTCTTCTTTCTAAAACAAAGAAGAAAGATACAATAATATATTGAAGGAAAAGTATGCAGAAATCAGTTTAACATAATACATAAAAAAATTGTAATACTTTTATCATTTCATATCTGTTCTGATCTGGATTCATTCCCACTTGAGAAAGAACTTTGATACCAGACGTCTTTTGCGATCTATCAGCCAGAGACATAGTCATTTTCCTGTGCGTGAACGATTCGGTAGAATGTGGTCGGAAAGTTAATTTTGTTCTAAACACTGCTTGGCCTTGTAAACCGGTACCTTGACGAATGTAGAGATGGTTATGATCGCCCTGTAAAGGCTGCTTGTATACGTCGAAGATTTCCGAGCCCAGATGTAATGACATGCTACCGTCCGACCACTTGATGAATCTCGCATTGCTCTCTTTCACTACTTTTCCGTCATCGTTAAATGTTTCTTTCCATCTCAATGTATTTTCAACTTTGAGCTTCAATCGCGCTCGTCCTTCCTCGTCTAGTGTTTCCTCCTCATCGATTTCATCCTCATAGGTATCATGATCAAATGGCCTTGTTTCAACGGACAAGAAATTCGGCAACTTAACAAAGTGAATTTCACGTCCAAGATCGGTAGTAATTTTCGGAATTTCTACATCGATTCTAGTTTCTGGAGGTGGTTCTGGTTCTTCTTCTTTGTCTTTATCTTCTTCCTATGCAAAATATATTTAACGTTAGAACATTCGCGCTTCTCGTCAAACCTCATTTTCTCGGATTAAAAATAAGTCGTATCCTGAAAGCTCATTGTGAAAGGATGTAAAGATTATTTTTCTATGTTTTGCTTCATTAACTTACATCTTCGATGATGGCACGATGACTCGGACCTTCCCCACCGCTCTCGGATCTGCCACGACTATGACTTCGACTTCTACTTCTGCTTCTGCTTCTGCTTTTGCTTTTACTTCTGCTTCTACTTCTACTTCTGCTACGACTTTTGCTTCTACTCTTACTCCGGCTATGGCTCCGTTCTTTCTCTTTCTCTTCTTCCTTTTTATCCTTTTCGTCGTCTGTGCTAATGTCACTTGCATCACCGAATAACGCGTCTGCGGTTGGAGCAACGCTGTTCTCTTTATCTGCCGTCTCGTTTTCAGAATCTGAATTTATTATCGGTTTAATTCGTTTGACAGTTCTTTCTGCATCTGAACCTGAAGCAGAACCACTGTTTTGTCGTTTAACTTTTGATCGTTCTTCATCGCTCTCGTCAGATTTTGGACTTCGATCTAAGCAAAAAATAAATTCCATAACATTAGATATGATAAAAATATAATTTTAACTTATTGCAAAGATTTTACACAAAAAAAAAAAAAAAACATTCTAAATATAAAGACTAATAGAACAAAACAAACCTGTTTGTTTAAAGGACTTGTTTGATTCATTATCGCTCTTATCGTTTTTCGGACTCTTGGATCTTGATTTCTTATTATCAGATTTTTCAGAACCTGCTCTTTCCACCGATTCGTCAAACTTTCTCGAGGACGCGGAAGAATTCGAGCGCCTTTCCGCTGGACTGGCGGAACCCGCCGATTTATTACTTCTTTGCGAGGAAACGCTTCTAGATCGGCGACTTTTTGGCGAATCTGATGCATTGGATGCGGGAGAAGCTGGAGTCTTAGACTTCCTTTCCGTTGAATGGGCAGATCTTGAACTGACAGGTGACTTTGGACTAGAAGAACGTACGCTACCGCGCGGTGACGGCGATCGCGATCTGGGTGACTTCTGCGAATCTATCGAACTGTTGGAAGCTACCGATTTTGGACTGCCACTCCTAGATCTCGCGGAAGCAGATTTTTCGCTTTGAACGGAACCAACACTCGAACGTCTCGAGCCAGATCCGCCCGACGGGCTCTCAGATTTGCGGCTGCCATCCGGCTTGTTGGACTCGACGGTAGATCTCGATGCGCGGCTGACGTTCGACGCGGGCGAAGCCGGCGCGCCATTTTCATCCTCGGAGTGCTCGCTCCTGGCATTGTTGGATGTTTGTACCGGAGCCTGCGATGCTCGACTACCGCTACGACTAGATCTCGATGATGCGGAAGCGTTATCGGACTCGGAACCTAAAAAAACAAAACCATGGAATCAGAACATGATTTTCGACATAACCTCAAAAGTTACGGAATTAACTGCTTCCCTTACATCATTAACATTAGATTTATAGACATGAAGAATATACAAAGGAACAGTGCAAAAGTAGAAATCAATATTTACATACCAGAATCGCCGCTGGAATCGCGCAAAATTTCTCGCATCGGTGACATGTTCACCCGATTTAAATTTATCTTGTAATCTGTTCTACGATCTGTTCTTTACAGCTGAACTGGCTGCACTAGGTCAGAGTTTATCTTTTTCTCTCCATATTAGAGAGAGAAAGATAAGCTCTGAACTAGTGCAGCCAGTTCAGCTGTAAAGCACAGATCCCTTATGTTCTTTATGGATGCGTTTAAAAGTCACAATCGTTGAGTAGCAATCGAACGTGATTGGTTCTTACTTCTAGAACCAACAAATCAACGTCGAGTGTTGACAAGACAATGCTCAACGGTTGTATTTTCTGAACGCGCCCTATAACTGAACAAACTGAACTGAATAGTTCAGAGCTTATCTTAAGCGAGGAGCACACACTTTTGCATAAGCGCATACCATAAACATAAAGAAATTGATTGGATCCACAAATGTATGCAAAGAAAATGAACCAATCAATTTCCTTATGCTTATTGTTATGCGCTTATGCAAAAGTGTGTGCTCCCCGCTTTACTCTTTCCAATGTGAGAGAAAAAGATACACTCTGAATTAGTGCAGCCAATTCAGGTATAAAGAACAAGCCTATATTTATTTTAATGGCGCATCTTAGAAACAAAATAAAGAAAGTTCATTTCTTTGTAAAATTTGTGTCAACCCGTTAATATTCACATATCCTCTATAATAGAAGCGAACAGATCTGATTGTATTTAGAATTGGTTAAAAAAAGAAGACCTTTAAAGAACTTTAAAGATAATATATAATTTTATTTAAAAGGAAGAATAATAAATAAAAAAAAAGTATAGATATAAATGTGTGCGAGATAACTGTCAAAGTTGGAAGCTCTGTCTAAGAAAAAAGAAAAAAAAATGCGATATCGAGACTCTAATTTAACATTTTCGTTACATATGCGAAAAGAACGCGTGGACGGATTTTTGTCCACGTCCATCTATTCTAAATATTTGCCGCGAAGAGAATATATAATAAGAATATATAATAATATGGAATATATAATAAAAATTATGGACTTTGTAGCTGTTACGAAAGCATGATCAACATGTGGAAAAGAAACGTTGCATTAACTTCAAGACTAAGTTATTCCGAAAGAAACGGTGAAATCATCAACAGATAATATATTTCAGATCGGCGCGAAGTTAATACTTCGACAAACAGATTGAATCTAAAGATAGATCTCGACGTGTACATGCGTGTACAAACGAGAGATGGCAGAGAAAGGTGCTCATTTGACTGGAACTGCATACATCAGGCCTTCTATCTTTGAAATTATTGCGCAAGAATCTCTCGCGTCTACCCTCGATCCAGCTTTTAAAAAGATCCTTTCGGTACATTATGTTGTTTTGAAATATTTTTCGAACAATGTGATTATTCCTTTCAATCATTGTTTATAAGAGAATTATATCTATTTTCCATACATAGCAAATATATGTTTCTTAAAAAAAAAACATTCTGAAATATGATTCAGCAAACATATAAATTTGCAAATATATTTCACATGTAGATTTTATTGAATAGTAATTAATAATAATGTTTTATATTTCTTGTTAAAATCTTGTACATGTGAATTATATTCATGTTAAACTTAAAATATATATAAACTTTTTACTAAATTTTTATTCTAGTTTCTCGTTTCTTTTAATCCTGAAAGATATGGACATATTCTTCAATGGGCAGACGAAGGTTATTTAATTTTTAATATATTCCTTCAACGATATTATCTAAAGAAATATTGTAAGTACTCTTGTAATAACATATTTGATAATTGTTAATAATAATATTTTGCTGTAATTTATACAATCTTTTCTGTAGAAACAAAAATTTTTTTTCATCACATAATTGTTTTCAGCCGCATCGTTTTCTGAAACATTTTATGGTTTGAAACGTGTTGCAGTAGTCGATTCTAAACTCAAAGGAAGCTTATCATATAAGCAACAAATACTGTCATTGATATTGATTGTAATATTTCCATATCTAAAAAATAAACTTGCACAACTCAGTTTGAGATATCAACTCGAAGAAGTAAATGGTAGAGATATATCAAGAGAGGTAAGTTTAAAATATATTTAAGAATCATCATCTCTTTAAATATGTATTGTGCAATAACTCGCTAATAATATTAAATATATTAATTCAGAGGGGGCAAAAATTCTTTCGTAAATACATTGTTAAAGGACATTCAATTCTTTTTATAACGTACGAATCGCTCGTACTGTATAATTACATACTTTACATATCGCAAAAATCAGTGTATCCATCACCTTTGCTAAGATTACTGTCTGTTACACTGACATATGCCGATCCACACAATGCTCTCACTATCACAGAATTATTGAGGAAGATAAAATACAATTCATTCACCATTGGCGATGGATGGAACATATTTCAAAGATTTGTCACTGGATCCCTTGAATTGGGAGCTTTTCTCTTACAATTTCTCTCATGGTGGACCCAAGAAAATTACAATATGGACATCATGAGTCTTCCAGCTCCGCCACCTCCAAAAGTAAAAATAAATTATATAAATCAGCATATAATTAAATGCATCATATAAAATCAAATAAATAATTTAGTTTACCATGAATAATATAATATTGTCCCAATAGGTGCCGAATGTTGCACAGCGATATAAAGGAATCTGTCCACTTTGTCACAAACCTCATCATATACATACAGTGCTTATGGTATCTGGGTAAGTGTGTGGATAACACCTATTGATATACCTTTATTATCTTATTTTTAAACAAAATAATGAGTTAAGTTAATTTAATTTTTCAGTTATGTTTTTTGCTATCAATGTATTTTATTGGAAATACAGAAAAACAAGAGATGCCCAGTAACACATTATCCTGCCAAAGAAGATGATTTAATACGTCTATATATAGAATAAAATATATATATGTATAAAAAATACATAATTTATACTATTTATAATGAAATGTATTATATATAAAATGTGCAAAGAGAAACAAAATCGAAGAATAAACACTGATTGCCATGTTTATAAAACTAATATAACATATTGTTTTAGAAAATTACTTGTGCATGCGATATTGAATTACATTTATATATATATTTGTAGAAGAAAAAAATTAACATTTTTCTCAAAATAACATTTTATTTTTTTTATGACACTGCAGCATAAATGATACTTTTATAATCAGTTACTAATATATATACTTATAGTCTTTACAAGCTTAAATATGGAGAAAATAATATAGCTTAGATTTTTAAAGATTTATATCATTATTGTAGAGTTACACAATTAAATAGCGACACAATAAAACATACAATGAATTGAAGAATAATGAATAACATTCCAAGAGATTTATACATAATTTAAATGTGGTCGTCTTTTTAATATCGAGCTCCTAATATAATTAAAATGCTTATAGTGACTATTGCATATTATGTACAAATCACTATCTAAAAAATTAAAATACTACCTAAAATAATACAATAATAAGGCACATTTTTTCTTAAAAATACACTAGTTTCTAGTAGTTTAAAGCAATTGTTTTTATGCGCAATGAAATGTCAATTCCTCTTCATATTTGAATAAGTTTCAACTTAAAATTTATTTAAATACTAATATAAATATAAATCCAAAAATATAATGGGAATATTTACTATTTGATAGATACACTGGTATCAATATATATATATATATATATATATATATATATATATATATGTATAGTATATATATATATATATATATACGATTGTCGCGCGATGATAAAAGAATGTAATCATATCATATAAGATTCAAGCATCAGTACTTATTAATAATCATATCTAAAATACTGAGCGTTACAAAAAGTACCAATTAATATAATTTTTTTTTCTATTCTAATTTTAAATAAAAAATAAGGAAAATATGCTCAATGCAAATTTCAAAACTGATTAATAGCGATTAATAGCAGGTAGTTTGAAACCACAATATTTACAGATGTAAATATTTTCTTATGTCATACACAATACTGATCCATATTATTTTTCATTGTATCTAATGTATCCATATACAATAATAATACAACACTCAAATTATTGATTTTATACATGGACACATAACACGATAATTTTAAGGCACAACTCGATTAATATGGGCAGTTAAAGTGTATATGTGTTTAAATCTTAATTCAATATGATATTTGCGAATACCTCGAAAATAGAGTAACCCAATGTTTATAACAATATGTATATATGAATCACAGATAACATGTAGGTTTGACTCGGATGAAGATGAAGAAGAAGAAAAAAAAAAAAAAAAATCCACAAAGGAATTTCTTATGTATACACGCACACAAGTGTATATGTGTGTGTGTGTGTGTGTGTGTTTATAATTAGAATATATTATATATAAAACATTGTATATATTCCATGTACAGCCTGTATAAAATATAATTATATATGTTTAAAACAGTGATAAATGTATCTAATCATGTTTATATTGTTAAAAATTAAATGTACAGGCATATAATTATGACAGTTTTTGTTACTCTAATTGGATTAATTAATCCCTGTAGATAAATTTATAATAATTTGGAAACGACAAGCTATGTTTTCATTAAAAATATGTAATCATTTCTGACAATTTATATCATCTCACTGACTCATTAAAGTTATAAATTTAACATGTTCAATCCTGCCAAATTGATATTTAACTAAATATAGTTACCTGTTCCTTTTTTCATATAAATAGAGCAATTTAAATATAAAAAAATATATAAAATATAGGGATTTTCAATAAGACAAGAGACATCAAGGATGGACTACCTTGTCAATCATATATGATTAACAAAATGTAAATGAAAATTTATCTGTCAAGCTTGTGACTGATGTGGCAATCAATGTGTTAATAAGTAGGCACAACATATATACATACATACATACATATATATATATATATATATATATATATATATATATATATATATATATATATATATATATATATATATATATATATGTATATATGTTGTGCCTACTTATTAACACATTGATTGCCACATCAGTCACAAGCTTGACAGATAAATTTTCATTTACATTTTGTTAATCATATATGATTGACAAGGTAGTCCATCCTTGATGTCTCTTGTCTTATTGAAAATCCCTATATTTTATATATTTCTTATATTTAAATTGCTCTATTTATATGAAAAAAGGAACAGGTAACTATATTTAGTTAAATATCAATTTGGCAGGATTGAACATGTTAAATTTATAACTTTAATGAGTCAGTGAGATGATATAAATTGTCAGAAATGATTACATATTTTTAATGAAAACATAGCTTGTCGTTTCCAAATTATTATAAATTTATCTACAGGGATTAATTAATCCAATTAGAGTAACAAAAACTATCATAATTATATGCCTGCACATTTAATTTTAATATATATGCCCATATAATGTCGAAACATTTATGTGTCTACTGGAATTTATAATACACGGTGAAACAAATATATGTGTATATATGAATCTGTTTTTAATGTAAAATATGAAAATAATAAATTTATTTTGATTTGTTCGCAAATATGCAGTATATTCATATATGCAAGTCAACTAAATATTTATATGCAAATTTATCTAAAATTTTGTATCATAATAGCATAAAATGTACATATTCTATATACAGAGTATTCCATTGTTATATTAAATTAAAATAATTTCAAAAAATTTGTTATCATAACACTTAAAATTGTTATCATAACACTTAAAATTAAAAAAATCGAAGTAGAGATGTAGCCTCATTTGAATACATATAAATGACTGAAAGAATCAAGAATTAATACATAAAGTCTAAATTAGCTAGCTTATTGGTAAAAGTAATAGCAGGGTTAGATTCCTAGCACTCACTCTTAATATTTTTTGTGCTTATATATTTGTATTGGAATGTTTTGTAATTTGTAATATGTAAATTCAATATTCAATTTTTATATTAATAAGAGATTTTTGTTAAAAAATTCAATTTCATTGAGAAATCTGTTAGTTATTATTTGATGCAGCTGGATGGAACACTCTGTGATATAGTACATTTTTGAGTATTACATATGTACGTATGTCTGTATGATCTTATTTTTCGAAATTCAATTACTATATGACTACTAGTCATACATTCAATGGGTGTCTATCAACAATTGTTTTTTTTTTGTTTTTCAAAAACTACAATTCTTCAAAGAAGGCGACTCTAGCTTTAGTAGATCCGGATTTCACCTTTTTCAGTGTGCTGTATTTGTTCTCACCAAGTCGAACTTGTTCCTCATGCAGTTGATCTAATTCACTCTGCTTCTCACCGACTTTCAAAACTTCAATTTCGGAACGTAACTCCCGTAGCTGTTCCTGCAAATTTTTACTTTTCTCCCAATAATCACTTCGTTCCTTTTCAATTTCTAATGAAAGTTGATCAACGTCTCCATCGCCAATAAGATCATAAGATGTTAAATCAGGTGGTAGAGGTTCTGCGTCCAACTGCAGAGTTTGAAGATCTGCCTGTAGATCTGATGGAAGCACTTGCGTCGAGGGAAATAGATTTGGCACAGGCTATCAACAAGTTAAACAAACAATGTATAAGTCAAACTTATATATGACTAAGCGTTATATAAATAGCTGAATACATCTTTCTATATATCACTCTGTTTTTAAATAAAAATTAGTACTTACCGTTATGGTAGCGGGTATGTAGGCGTTTCTACTGAGGAATTCCAGCAGCTTCTCTTTAGCTTCTTTCTCGGCGACTCTTGCACGTAACAGCTCGTCCTTTAATCTTTCCGCTTCAGCAGCTCTGCGCTCCGACTCTTGGACCAGTCTTTCTGTTAATAATTCAGCCTCTCTGGTCTTTCGTTCTAAGTGGACCTTCTCTTCTTCAGTCTTCATATTATTCAGCCGTATACGCGTAATTTCTTGTTCTGCTTCTGATGCTTTCTGACTTAAAAGCATTGCTTCTTCTTCGGCTACGCGGCTTTTCTCAGCTAAAAGATCTGCAGTCTCTTCAGATCTTCTCTATAAAAAACACAGTATCATTTTAATATAATATAGATTAGTTCATATTTTTATTTAATTTATAGTTGTTATATTTTTTATATCCTTACATATATACAATCATATCTTACAAGAGCTTCATTTGCAAGACGTATTTCCTCTTGGTATTGTAAAAGTCGATGCTCCATCGCAGCCTTTTCCCTCTCTGCTGCTTCTCTCAATTGTTTTTCTCGTGCTAATTTGTTTCTCTCAATTTGTCTCCTAATAATATCATAATTATTTGCAAAGAAGCTTCAAATAATAATATAAATGATTAGAAAATATGTATCTTACACTTATATTTTATACCTATATAATATACATGTTATTTATATATTTAAAAATTATCTAAAAATTCTGTAAAAGAGTTCTATTTTCTGTAATTTTTTGATTAGTTTGTTAAAATATATGTGTAAGAGTACTGCATAAATAATTATTTACTAACCTTAATATATACATATATAAAAAGAACACAGTGTCGAAAACACATGTCTAAATATCGCTTCCTATAAAATTGGCAAAAGAAAGAAAAGCATATTTTGTTTTGTTGTTTTGTTAGAAATATAATGGCTGAATATAAGAAAGATTAGAAAAGCTGTATTTTAATAAACTTTTTTCAATATCCAAACAAGAATTATTCAATCTATATTTATTACCTTCATAGATTATTAACCATTTTAATTTGTGGAACATTTTAAAATTTAAGGTAATATTACATTTGTCGTATGACAAAATTTTTAAGCAAACTCATTAGTTGCAAAATAAAAAATTTCTTGAGTCAAGAAATTAACTAATTAATGTGCTTAAAAAGTTTGTCATACAACAAATATAATATTACACTATGTTACTCAAAGCATGTTAAGTTCTGGCAATTATTAAATCGTTGCTGCATCGCTATAAAAAAATAAAGAAAAAAAGCATATTAAATTTAAGTTTATTATCTTACATTAAATTTATTTTTCTACTTTTCTTGTACACATATTGTCCATAATTATAATCCTAAAGGTAAAAATAATTTGATTTTCCAATTTGATTAGCAATTAAATTATTAACCTATGGAAAATATAACAATTTTTTCATTGTTTTATGAAGCATATAATCAGATGGCATTTATTAAATTCCAAATTACATTATATTAATTAAAAAACTCGGACAATGAGAGATTATGAATCAATCAAATATCATTTCAGATACAAATATGAAAAACATCTCTCGCATCAAAACAAACTAGTTTTATAAAAGAGTATGCATTTACTTGCCTCGATTTTTCCTCCTTGGCCTGCGCTTTCATCTGCTGAACCTCCATGGAGTCCGGTTTGCGCCTCCTCATGTACAGATCGTGGTTGCCAATACACAGGTCCAGGATCTTAACAAATAATATGTGAGCAGCTTTGTCACTATTATGTTCGTCCAACCCTAAAGCTATCAAATTCTTCACCCAGTTGGCAACATCTGACTGTTTCTTTACCAATTTGTTCATGCGAACTTTCTGCGAGAAGAACACGAAGTTTGGTGACGTTTTCTCCACGGTTTTGATTACAAACTTCTTGTCATCAAAGCTGATGTGACGAATTTCCGACCATTGAAATGTAGTCTTCGGTGCTAGTTTGTTTTCCTTCTCATAGATATTCAATCCCAGTGCTGTTACTCCAAGCCAAAGATCCGTCTCCTTCTTATTCTATAAAGCAAGAACTTACATTAAGAATGAATCAAGTTTTTCTCTTAATAATAATGCAAGTAATGTAAATTTAAAAACTAAGATAAAAATAATCAATGCAGAGTTTATCAACTGACATCTTAACACTTACACTAATAGGAAAATAGTTTACACCATACATATCGAGATCTTGAGTAATCTTAAGATATTCCATTTCTGCTTCGTCGCGAGACATGCCACGATGATCGGCATACCAAATCTTTATCCTGTCTTCCCACATTTCTGGAGTCATTTGGTATTGATCTATAACTCGCTGTGGAAGCAAGTCTTCGCTGGCAAGCATTCCAGGGCGATATGAAACTTCATCATAATCACCATACTAAAAATTAAAATAAAATTTACAAAATCTTTTATTACTACAGACACAATTAATGATAAATTATTTTAATTATTCATCTTTCATTTTACACATCTTTTATACATAAAATTAATTTTTTTAACAATATATTTAAATTTTAAAATATAGTTAATACACTATAATATTTATATATAAAATATCTAATGATACAGTAGATCCCTAACTGCAAAAGTTTATTTGCTTTATAAATAGAATTCTATTTAATGGGTCTGCTACAAGTTTTGGACTTGATCCATCTCTCGTCTAAGCAGCTGATATTATGATCCAAAATGTATATAACTTAACAAATATGATTTTAAAATGTTTAGATAGATTTCCAATATATTTTAATCATATTCAAAAAAATATCACATATAAGTATAAAATCATTTTTTACATTCTCTACATCTTATATATCTTGTACATATAAAAATTTCAGATCACCACAATTTCAGAGACACAAGTCCATGATTCATTTAAAATATATTTATCTATTGTATTTAAAATTAATTTTATAAATCATATAAGAAGCTTTCCTTGTAAATTATTATAAGAAGATACCTTTGCTTGGACAGCATAAGAAGCAAGTAACACGGAAGCTTCAGGTGGGCAATAAATGTCCATAGATAGTATAGCTTGCTTCACTTGTAAGAAAAACAAATGTTGAGTCACTTCTTGCACAAGTTCTTCGGCTACATCTTCAGGATAAAATTTCGCCAAGAACATGAACGGCGTCGTTGGTTGCTGGGAAATGCCCTGATCCTGTACTGTAATCAGTTCAGCGTCATTACAACAAACACATTCAATGTCATGTAACACTCCAGATGTCAAGCAAAAACAACAATCGATTATAATCACCTTTCTTATCTAGTTTTAGCCAAGAGATAAAACCCTTCGAGTCTTCGTACTGGAGTCCAAAGTACCACGTTTCTCTCAATCCTATCGTGCGGCACACCAGGTCGAATAGATCCCTACCTGTAGATCTCCACTGTAGCACAAAAAATTGCGTCAATAGGCGAGGACATCTACCAAGTCACGATATGACTGCACATCACCTCCAGATTGAATTCGAGCTCCGCGTCCAGGGTGCATACTTTCACGGGGAAGGATCTCCCAGATTTCTTTCTGCGAAACGGTGACATCTTCACTTTTCGTTGCTTTCGCTCGGCATCGCGAAGGACGTGTTGCCGATCGCTTGTCGCGACTTATCAGAGCTCGCACCGATTTTAAATAACATTTCGACGCAGCAGCGACATTTTTTCTTTTTTCGCGATTTCGTCGAGGAACGCGATTGAATTATGAGATTGAACGAATTGAATAGCCTTACATATCACTATCTCTCGCGACGCGCGTGTCCTCTCCCGTCCCGCGTAATGCCGGAACGTAATCGCGAACGTCTAAGATCGTCACAGCTCTCGTTCAAATGTATGACATTCTATCTCGCGCGCGTGTTCACATCCTGTCTGACTCGCTAATTTCATACATGATCGCGCATTTGATATTTTTCGAATGTAACACAAATACACATGCATATGTACGTAGGTTTGCCGTTTGAACCGCCAGTTATTCCGCGGAAATGCACGAAATTCCTGTCAATTGCTGCGTCTCTTTCCTACAATCGATTCGGTTTGGCGAACGAAATTTTGAAATTTTAATAATGCGACGATTGTATCGATCACGCTAATTATCGACAATTGTGCATGCAGGCAATGAATATACCGATAATTCATCGATAATGTCATATCGTTTCTTGTATGTGTTTTATAAAATATCGTCTTTCTCTCTCTCAATTAAGAATTTTTTCCTACACTGATATTACATTATAATTAAAATTAATTACAGTTAACTTTGAAGAGCACTTTAGCAGATATTAATTTTCTACTTCATACGGAAGTTTATTTCTTTAAGATTTCTTTTATTTATAAATACTAGAAAGAGAAAATACAATTTTTTTAAAATAATTTATTGCTGTAAGAAGAATTATATTAATTTTATTCCAGTCGTATTATTATAGGTAATTTTGCTTTTGCTCTGCAACATTGAAATCAATTTTGTATTTATTATTATTAATAAAACTGCGTTCTGTTCACAAAAAAATCTAAAGAATCGATTAATCGTTCGTTTTCTACATGTTGCATCATTTTTTTGTCGGCCAATAATACGATTATTATCTTTTCCTGTATTATAACTCATTCATTATAACTGTTTTACGTGAAAATAAGCGGAAAAAGTATGCAATTCCGGTTAACGGTTAAAGTTGCGAAATAGTAGACATGCATCGAACGATGCTGGTATATATTAATATTCGTATGTTCCGATTTCGTGGCATACAACTTGCCGCATATGGGATAAGGGAAAACCAGAGAGGAAAATGAAGGAATGAGAGTAGAATTGGCGGTTCTTTCTTTGGTAAAACGAAAGCTATAATATGGTGTAGCGGGAACACCATACTACGATTGACAATGTATGTCGGGGGTACCAATAATTTTTATAAGCAGATTTTGTAACTCGATGACAAAATTCAGAGCAGAAATCTATTTTAATATTGTATTTTAATATATGTGTGAATTCTGATATATATATTTTTTTGTATTTTACTTCTTCAGTTTTATACATATAAAGTTATAAATAAAATTCTGCCTTGAATTTGTATGATCGTCTGATGAATTTATGTTAAAAACTTATTCTAAGAGTTTTCGCAAACTAAACATCGTTGCTGTTAATGAGAATTCAAACTTTCTTTTCCGGACAATATCGAATCTCTCATACTCTAATTTAAGGTATTTAAGGAATTCACGCATGCAAAAGTGAAACGGAGAAAAATAATAAGTGCCTCATAAACAATTTACAGCTTCTAAAATACAGTTTCTAAATTTTTATTTGCTTGTCAATATCTTGTTTCTACAACATGTAACGTTGTATGTATGTGTTACATATTGTTTCGCTTTAAACTTGAATATCACATTTACAAATATGTTCTAAAAATATAGAGCCTTCTGCAATTATTATCTTATTGTCAATTTTGTTTTAAATTTAAATTTAAGTAATAAATTTCGAAAAGAGCAAAAGAATATTTTTTAAAGTAATGATCATACTTTTCTACTTTGAGACACAGTTGTATCTTGTACAATTTCTACTTCACTCTCCTAAATCTTTCTTTTAAACACGTCACAACGGACAGTGTTTTTTGTCAAAACTATTCGAAAATCAATTTAATTGCTCCGCTGAAATCGAGCGTCCTAAGTATAATGGCACGCATAATATTTGAGAATGAAGGAGAGGAAAATTGAGGAGAGTCATTAAAGTCCCCTCTACGTGCGGCCAATGTCACTTTCACGACCTCGCGTTCCGCTACCGACCTCGCTACTGTTGAACATAAAACAATGAGAACCGATTATATCTGGCGTGTGATAATTTTTTTTGCAATAAAAAAGGCAAATCTTTAGATTGATCTTTCGAAATAATGTCAAGATTACTCACACGCGAGCGCGAATAGAATATTCATAAATTTCCAGGAAGACCTCGAAAAAAAAAAAAAAAATCTGTAGGAGGTCCATTTGATTTAAGAAGAAATTCCTGGCTTCAGACGTCGGGGGGTTAATTTCCGTCATTGTTTAATCGCAGAAACAAATCTACGGAGTGCGTCGCGCATGTCTATCGCTCGTGCATCTCCCTTTTCATCTACCCTCCTGGTTTCCTCTTCGAGCGATGGTTCTCTTCGCCCCACTCCTGGCTTCCTCCAGGAGACCGTCAGGTAAGCGACACGGACGAGGATGCTGGAGGGATTTTGTAGGTGGCTGCTTACTGTGTGTATACGGCCGGCTTCTTGGAGCGTCCGTCTCGCGTGGGGATAACTGGAGCTTTGGCTTAAGTCAACTGTATCGTGTCGGGATCAAGTAGTACACTGTCTTGTTGCGTAGTGCGCGCTTCGGATACGTGACGGACGTCCTTCAGGCAGATCGGAGCTAAGGGAGGACACCCCGGAAATCGACGGCGGAAAGACAGCGCGGAAGAGGACTCGCTTATTAATGCGTTAAGGCAGAAGATATGCGACTCTACGCTGTGAGTTTCATCGGTTTTGCAATTTATCTTTCTTCCATTTGACTGACTCTTGACATCACATATATTTGCATCTGAAATAGCCATATATATGACTTAATGAATTTTTAATTGTAATAAACGAATAAAGTTTGCAATGCATTTTATATATTAGGAAAAGTGATATAAAAAATCAAAAATTTTACAATTAAAATTATCCTATAAAACAATACAAAAATATATTTAAACTTTTAATTAAAATCTAAAATAATAATGAATAAAACTTTTTTGTTAATTTTAAATTATATTAAAATATATAGATAACATTTTTATTGTTAATACATACAAAATATATCATGCTTGTTCTTTTTACAGGTTGCTCTTGTCATATGGGCGGCAACAATAACAGCATTCTCGGAACCCAACGTCGAAAATTTGAGTGACGAGAAGGTAAATCCATAAAATATTATATTGTACCTTTAAAAAATTAAAATATAATATAAAACATTGTATGAATCTCATTAATGCGAAATTTTTTTATACTATATGTAGAATTTATTGACATGAATTATTTAATATTTATTGATATTTATTGACATAAATTATTCAACATTTTATTATCTATAATAATACAATATATAACAAGAATTATATAGAATTGCAATTATAATTTATCCTTGATTACAAGCTCATTTAAAGTACAAAGTAAATAATCTATTTTTACTTACATAAATCTTTTAAAAATGTAAAAAAAAGACATAAGTCGATTTATTATAGATTCTATCTTCATTTTTCTCACAATCAAATCGATATTCGGGTTTCAGTATAAAATTAATATAAAGAGAGCGATTTTTAAAATAATAAGGGACTATAATTGAAAACTACGATCGCAATTAGGTCTAGTTTGACAGTTCCGATATAGAACGGAGAGAGTGACTTGAGTGTCTACTACGCGAATGAAAGTGGTCAAAAAAGATTCCTTTTTTTTTGAAGCGCGCGACAGCTGTAGCCCCGGGGGTCCTCAGAGGCCCTAGAGCTTGAAAGAATCGAGGTGCTTACAAACATCCTTAACCTTGAGGCATAGAAATCTTTAACCTCGATCTACTTGCGCGGCGCGTCATTCAAGTGCTACTTTACGTATAGGTGCGACGGGCCGAGATGAATTACAGCTGGGAGCTGATGGCACATAGACCGGATGAATGTCCCCGGTTGTTCCCGGGAACAGAGAGAGAGAGGAAGAGAACATTTTCACTTGCAAACAACGCGATCGTGTAACTCTACGCTCGACGCACGAAACCGTTCATTGACCACGCGATTCCCACCTTGCTTAAGATGTCTCTCCTAAAGCGCGTATCTTCAGAAGTGAACGCGAACATATCGGAAAAAAGCGTGCGATCTTTTTCACATTATTCGAACTTATGTGCAAATCACTTAATCAATTTACCGTATTGTAATAATGTAAAATAATATTACGCGGAAGAATATAATTCGAAATTTCAAATTTGCTGTATGAATAATAGAATGATAATATATAATATAATATATAAGTATATGAAAAGGAATATACTTTACTTTCTCTTAAAATTAAAGGAAGTTATGCCGATGTAATTGATATTTTGGGATTTAATCGTCGCGGAGAAAATAGTCTTAAGAAAGTCAAATACCTTGGCGTACATTTTTCATTTACATACACTGAGAATTTTCACATTTTCATGTTAAAACTTTCATTTCCTACTAGGAATTTGCTGGTAGAGAGCTAGAAATTTATTTAGATATTTTATATGTTATAATTACTGTCGTTCTAATTTTTTGTTAATTCTCTCTCTCTCTCTCTCTCTCTATACATATATATATATATAATATTTAATAAATCAATAAAGAATTATATAATAAATATATAAAAAATTAATATGAGCTTCAAACGTTATAAAATTCTTACATAAAATTAAAATCAATTTTTGCATGTATGATTTAAAAATATGGATAAAATTACAAATTTTCTTGTAAATTAAAAATTATCTGAAATTATTAATAAACGAAATTATTAATAATCTAACAATAAATGTAATAAATTATAATAAAAGATGCAATGTGAATTTACTTCCGAGCATTTTTTGATCCGAATATTATCATACAAAACGCGATCTTCGTTTGCTTTGATTAAAGATGAATACTCTTTCATATAATAGTCATGTGCAAGAATTGTTCAATTTCCTACTGTCACGCGAAGTAAAACACTATGCCGTTTAAACGATATAAACGGTGAAAATGCACGCAATTCCGCGTGAGCGTGTAAGCGCAAGTCGCGTCCCAGCGAGCGAATTAATCGCGGGCATTAGTACGCGAGTGAAATTGACGCAAGCTGTACAAATACCCGGGGTTAAATTAAGAGATTCTACCAGCGGAACGCTGTCACGGACAAGGTAAAACATACGATGACAAGCGGAGAGCTCACGCATTTTCCTCGCGTTAAAAAGGAAACTCACTAGTGAAAGTGGCCACACGCGGACGTAAATTCGTTCCCCGGCGAAATTGCCAATCGTTTCGATGAGATGCATCGTCGCACAAACGTGTTACACAATGTCACGCAATTCAGGGGAGACGAATCGATTGACGTGCGCGATATATTGACGATCACGATTCGAATCTCACTATCCAGAGGCTGAGAAAATTTCAGTTTCAATCGATCAATTTTCTCGATTTCTCGAAAATATTTAAATTATACATCATACCGCGCGAATCTTCTAATCTAAACTTACTTTATACGATATATTCGCGTCTTGATAAAAAAGCGATAAAGAATTAAATTGAAACACATTATAGGCATTATTGAAAATGCGTTCCTTATTTGAAGCAAAAGATTTTTTTGCTTAATATAATGCGGGTGTACCCTCGGGTCGATATTTATTCCGTCGACAAGAGATGAAACAATGCACGGAGAAAGTTGTTTTCGACGTGTTTCATATATATCAATCATGTACCAAACTGGAAAGGTAAAGCCGCGCTCGCATCAACTGTAGAAAATCATTGCCTTCGATAAAAGTTACGATCGTTTCTTTATTGATACGTTTGCTACTAAGTAGCACTGCTACGTTATTATGTATTTCAATGCACCACTTCTTTCTATATCCGTGTCCGAGCCAAACGGTAAATACACAGTCAGTTATGTCTTGATTTATCCGTAATATTTACGCATCCATGCGCTATTACGGATCCGTAACGCGTGCAAAAAAATTCCCGGCTTTTCCAGTGCGTTAAAAACATCATCCAAATCAGGTCAAATATGAAAAACATGTTGAAACATCTCGGAAGAAATGTACAAGTCTTTAAAAGTATGATATTACAATTTTTTTTGTGTCCATGTAATATAATAATATAATTGTTTTTATAAAAAGGCGTACATCGAATAAAAATTATTTATAAAAAAGTTATTTATCTTAACTAATTTATAAATGTCAAATTAAGCTTTTTTTTTAAAATGTTAAGAAACAATAATATCTTATTTTTCTACTAGTTCTAAGCAGATCTTACTTCACATTTATTACAAAGTTATTAATTGTTGATTGAATTAAATAAATTTTTTAATTAAATTTTTTAGAAATGCTGACAAGTGCGAAAAAAGCAAACATTATTAAAGAATTTAATATAAAATGACAAAATAAATTTACAATTAATATTAAGATCTTTGAGAGAAATGCAACTTTTCATATTTCAGGTAAATCTTACAAATTTGTCTCTTTGTCACCCTTCAAATCCTTCAATTAAAAACATAGCTCAAAAGAAAGAGAAATATGGGAGTTCGGTAAATAAAGGGAAAGTAAAGGTCCACTCGATGAGACGAGATCGAGGACATAATAAACAGCGTGCCCTGTTCGTTCTCGCTGGACCATCGGGATTTACACACGACTCTCACTGGTTTTTCTTTTGCACGCGCGCGCGGTGCAAGAATGCGGCCCATCTTTCCCGTTTCTCCTCTCTTTTTGCTCGGATGATACGGGAGAAAGGGAGCTCTCTGGCGATACCGTAACTGCACCTTTCTCTCATCTCGCGCGGCGTGATAGCGTCTAAGATGCGTTATTCTTCAGCCTCTGCGCCGATCTCCTCGCGACGAGATGCCGCGGATTCTTCTTACACGGCGTGTGTCCATCTCGGGCATTTTTTTCGAAAACTGGCTATTTCTCTCTTCAATGATGCTACTCTTATTTAGCAAATTCTTCAACTTTACTTCGGAAAACAGAACGTTATCTACTACGGCTTTCATTTTTGCTTCCTCTTTTTTAAAGGAAATTTACTGGCTGATTATTTCTCTCAATGAATGTTTCTATTTATGTACGCGATATTCCTTTACAAAACATCGTGGACAGCGGCCACATTTTCGAGAAAGCTTGTTACAATTAGCTTCTAAATAATCTTTCTCGTCATATCAATCATTATGTGTTAACACTTTGCGCGTGCCCATGTGCCTGTGTGTAAGATAATGTAAATTTACTTGCCAAAGTGGAACGCATGCAGATTTCGTCGGCGAGTTTTTTATTTCGTTCGCGAAAAAGTGTGCCGACATTGTTGTCTTTCAATGACCGATACTCGTTCGTCATTGATTTTTGCCGCTACACTCTTCGCGCCTTTCTTCTTCCACAAAATATGTTCTGGGTCATCGCGATTTGCTCCATTTGGAAATCCAACGCCAGGATGCGATCGAGAGTCTCGTTTCGTCGAGTCGATTGAATATTGATGCGAAAAATATCTTAACGGAAGAAATGAACGAGTAAGTTCAACGTGACAGGATGAGAAAGATTATTTAACGAGCACTCGAGATATCTTAAAATCTCAACGTCAAATATAATAATTAAGGCTACTTTAGAAAATAGAGTTTCAATTTTTTTATGCGTTCTACATTAATATTCTTATAAAAACAATAATTTCGAAAATCGTGATTGCATTAATATCGAATATCGAATACAGATGATCTTAATGATTTCATTTTCCCTGCGTAAATCTTTTCGTCGTCCGTATTTAAAGAACCCCGAAGAGTGAAAGGAATATAACGATTTATATATATATATATATATAGACATATTTAACATCTCTTGCTAATTTCTAACTCTGTAGATTTTATTATCGATTTCTAATCTTTCATCAGCCTTTTAATTAATTTTACTCCTCGTTATAATTTCTGCAAATATTTTAAATACCCTATATCCAAAACTTATTTTTGAAATAACTTCTTCTCGATGCCTTTGATAAATTTCAATTTGATTTTATATAAATTTATATATTCAATTTGATTTGATATATAAATCAGAACATCTAGAAATAATCGATGCTAAATTATATAAATTGCAATAAATGAAATATTTGATTCAAATATTCCCTTCTATCCAATCCTTTCATATAATTGTACACGTTTTGCAGAATATTTACCTATATGATTAATGTTTTTGTAGGATTCTATGCAAGGAATACAGTTCCGTAATTTCTCAACTCGTAGCTTTCGCGATGAAATTATCGCGAGCAACCGCAAATTTTCTGGACGGCCCCTTTAACCGACTCATTTTTCAGGCTGTCGATTACACGGAGCCTCGTGATTTGCCGAAGAAGCAAATAGCGCAGTTTTACGTGACGGGCACAGAAACGAGGAATTCCAGGCAGACGGGCACCGGGGATCATTCTGATGCCGGTTCGAGCGGATCGGTAACTCGTACCGACGAGAAAGGCTCGAATGGCTTTCCTGCGAGCGATTCTTCCACATCAGAGGCGATCTACGCGACGCCACTCGCTGAAACGATCGACGAATATTCGTTTAAAGAACTGAGTCGCGAATCCGGATATACCCTGCCCGAAGAGATCCTTCTCGTCGAGAATGCCGGCAGTTTTGGACAGAGGCTGCGGCAGGATCATCCGAGCGGCAGGACCATTGTCAGGAATACCGTTCAGATTGTCGACGATAATCAAAAGGACGACGAGTACCGGAAGTCTTTTAGTAGCACCGCCTTGCCACTCAAAGACAAGGGCGATCGAGCTTACACATCGGTTACGTCGGAACCTTATGTGTTCGCATTGAAGAAAGGGAGCGATTCGGCAGACGATCTTCCATCTTTCAACAACTCCGAGGTGATCGAATCCAAAGAGTCTAGTACAGAGAAAATTTTCCACGTCGAAATTGTGACAGAAAGATCTTCGACACCAGCCGAAATCAATGTCACTTCGATTCTAGAAGAGAATGACGTCGTGCCAGAGGATAATCAGACATCAAGAGCAAGATCGTCCCGAGCGTACAACGATACCGCGAGCGAAGCCACGGAGATCGCTGCGGAATCTATGGAGAAGAGCGTCGTGCAAGTATCATCGTCGACTTCCGTGGAAATCAGTCCGTCGTTGCAACCGGTGAAATTCTCAGGTCCCATCGTAGTACCTGATCCGATTGATAGAGAGACACCGGAGATGATGGTTGATTATCTCGACGATAGCGAGGCCGAAACGTACAGGTCGGTCGAGAACGTTGACATTATGCCAAGAAATTACGCCAAAGACTCTACTTCCGCTGCTTCCAATGGCATAGAGGCTTCCTCGATCATGTTGAACCCGTTGCAGGTCGGAATTGCTCTGATGAACGCCGATGAGATAGGTTCGATGGATGATAGTGAGCAATCTGCTGCGAACACCAAGGACTATCTCCAGGATTATCTTCAGGACGATCTACAACGTTTGTCGACGGTGGATAAGAAATTCGTCGAGAGCGACATCGAAAATCGATCGCGCATGGATTATAAAGATGAGAGTTTTCAACGTGAGAGAGAGGGAGAGAAATCATCGATTGAAGCTGTTACACAAAAGTTACCCGAAAATTCCGTCGAGATTCAAAAGTCCGTCGAACTTTATCATACTGCACCGGTGCATGAGATCCACTATCCTCCAGTATACATCCAGCAGACCTCCAACCTTGGTGTCATCGAGACGAACAATATCGGGAGATCGAATCAACCGTACGGTCAGGATGAGCAATCAGAATCACGATCAAATTACAATGTTTATCGAGGTAATGTATAATTAGATCGATCAATCTCTCCACATATTGATCAATTTTTTACTTATTCTATTTAAATTAGACGCATTCAACGGACTCAACAGTTAGGGTAGCAATTGAACGAGGTTGATTTTTATTTTTGAATCAACGTCGAGTGTGTTGAGAAGACAATGTTCAACTATTGAATCCACTGAATGGTTCTATAAATAAATAATCTAAAAAAATATTTCGATTTTAATTGCAGCGTTTAAAAATGATGAAATAATGTAATGTACATATTTTTCATTTTTTATTTATTAATTTTATTCTCTTTGCCACCGTACCCGGTTATCGCACTTTTTGGTCCATATAATTAAAAAACCGTGCTAATACATTTCGAAAAAATATTAACTTTCGTTAAATTTGCGGAGAAGATGTATTATGCAAGCTCTAGCTTCGTTAACACGCAACTCGAAATTAATGCTCATTTATATATAATGCGCGTAATAATACGCGCGCATTTTACGGATCGGAGCACGCATCGCGTAAATTGCCAGGTTTCACCCGCGAGAGAGGAATGCGGCAGACAACGCGATGATGTCGGATATTTTCGTTCCAGGTAACGAACAGAGCATCGAGAAGAGTGTCATTAAGCCGCACGCGTCCGAGCAGAAGCTCACTCGACATCAATACAACGCTCTCGAGGACGATCTTGGTAAACCGACGGCGTCGGCCGTGATCGCCGAATACACGTCAAACTCCGAGCAAGCACCTGTCGAGTTGCCACCATACAAGTACAACGACGTGCAGCCGGTTCTGCTGATACCGAATCAGTTCGATGACACGTCGTACGATCAGTCCAACGTGCGACATAGCTTTAACGATAACGGCAACGAATCACCGCACGCCGTAAAGGTCCTCACCTATGCAGGTACTACGAGGCAGGAATCAGCGAACGAGGCATATCGGTCCGAGCAACAGCAACAGCAACAGCAACAGCAGCCGCAGCCGCCGCAAGCGAGTCAGCAGCCGATAATCGATCATCAGTTTCGAACGCCGTATGTGAGACGACCGGAAGAGCAGTTCCTCCTCAAGATCATTCCCGAAGGCTCGTCCGCAAACGATGCCTTCGTGGTGCCGATCCCACGACCCTATCCAACGATCGAGAAGATTATCGAGAAGACAGTTCACGTGCCGCACCCAATTGAAATTGAGAAAGTAATCGAGAGGAAAGTGCCATTCCCGGTGGAGCGGCTGGTCGAAAAACGGGTGCAGGTACCGGTGTCAGTGGCGATGCCGCAGCTGTATCCTGTGCACGTGCCGATGGTTGAGAAGCAGATACGCGTGCCGCATATCTATCCGATCCACGTTGAGCGACTCATTGAGAGGAGGGTGCCATATACGGTCCAGCGGCTGTTGGTGCAGCCTGCTGCTGGTCAGTATTCATCGCTGCAGCTGCGACTACCGGAGAAGCCGACGGCGGCACCCATACGTCTATCACCCACCTCCCGGCCGTATCGCGCGGGCACGGAAAGACCGATCGACAGCGGCGGCTCGATCGACACGAGCAAGGTCAACGATATTCAAGTCAAGTATCGACAGAAGCCGGTCTCCGCGACTTCTCGCGGAGGCGGCGATTCCGCCGCGTTCGAGCCGCAGAACAAGACGAACGTGTCACAGTTGTCACACAGCATCCCTCCTTATGGGCGACCGTTGATATACGATTATAATCTCGACGTCGGCAAGAGCTACGTGCCCTTCACCGATGTCAAACTGATGATACTGCCGAGGAAATACAATAGCCACGTGGTACTGCGACCGCAGACGGTCGCATCGTCGACGTACGCGGCGGTATCGCCATCCTTCCGACCGCAGATTGTGTATAATCTCGTGGAGAGACCCAAGACGAGCAAAGACGAGTACCTGGGTCCCGTGCCCCCGCGCAAGATCTCGCAGAGCAAGCCAAAGTCGCCGCCGTTCACGGCGAGCGTCGCGCAACCCTCGACGACTACCGCTGCTCTGAGGAGGTCTAGACAGCCGGAAACGCAAGTCTATCCCGGAAGTTTCAGGCAATCGAAGATGGAGTATGGCTTCAAGCCACCTATGGTACCGTCCGTACAGTATGACGAGTTGACCGCCACTCAAGTGGAGAATTAACACGATCGTTTATAATAGCACAATCTAAATAGTAGAAGGCTCTTAAAAGACAAGTTATATATTAGATAAAAGAAAGGAGAAATATTTTAGATATTTTGCGTTATTCAGAATTATAAAAAAAAAAAAATAAATAAAAACTAATGAATTGACAAAGAAGAATTAATTTATAATTCTTCGTAGCGAAAAAGATTCGCTTTGAAACGCAAATTTTATCATTTTATTCTCTGTATATTTATTATTGGAAATTTGCGTTTTGTAATTTATCTTGATTTTAATAGTGATCTAAATTGCTTTTTTCACAGTTTATGTTAGTTACTATATGTTATATATTTTATAATAAGATGTTATATTTTATATTTTATATTAGCGTAAAATGAAGATATCTGAAATTGCTATTGCAAAATATTGTTAAATAATATAATGAAAGTAAAGCGATGTATAGTTCGCACAAAAATAACATTTACAATTTTTTATATTGTTGTCCATATAAATAATAACTACTTAGATTTATTACATATTAAAAATAATTGCATATTTAAGACTCGTCTTGATAGAGAAAAAAGTAATATTATCAGAATCAATACTTGCTTATTAGGCAACGATCAACCTGCTTAAAGTTAAAGCACACTTATCGTAGCGTTTAAAAGCAAGTAGTGTTGATGTTTTTACGTTCGGCTACGAGATCATGTTTCGGTTTTGTTGTTGGTATGTAATGTGTTCAAAAGTCTCTTTATCCGAGTTTCTCGTAGATAGACAAAAATTTTAGAAAAATTTTTACGTAAAATAACGAAAGAAAGATTCAATTACCGAAATATTTTAATTGCAGAATAATAAGATTTTTATTTTTTACCGCAACAAAACATGAGTTTATAAACAAGCTACATAAACATTATTTGTTTACGGCGGATTAAATTGAGATCGCCAATCACGTTGAAAAGAAACTGAAGTTTTATTCAATTAATTAGCAGTTATTGGCTGTGAAAGATCGAAATAAAAGTCGAAATTAATATTACTAGGACATTGCGGAGAACTCGTTGAATTCGATGTATTTTATACTACGAGCCTAATTGACATCGTTTTTCCGAGTTATCGATTTAATATCATGCAAATTATAAAGATGAAATATTTAAATATGCATATGTAAGTTTTGTACAATATATTTTCTACTTTCATATATTCTTCTCTGCGTCATTTATTTCACATTTTTCAATATTATTCCCTATTCCCTTTTATAAGTGATAAAAGTCGTATACGTAAAAATATTCTCCGTAACACTGGAGACATCACGTTATTAATTGTTGCATTTAATCGTAAAAATTTCAAATTTGCTTTTTTCTCTTTATATAACAATTTACAGCGCTAATCTTTCTTAAATTTTCATCATTACCATGCGATCCGTCATCAACACTTTTTGCGTATATCTTTACTATCCAGTGTCCAAGTTATTATTAGTAGATATTATCCCTGCAGTAGATATATGAATTTACAACGATATTACAAGACTTGGAGAGCTGAATTATCGACATAGGTAGTATATAAATGAAAAGTAGGCTCGGAAACTTTGTCTTTAATAACGACTAAATGTGCATTAATAAAGTGTAAAAATAGAATTTTAGTTTGTCATCTCGATGCAGCTTGCTCCGTCAATAAAATATAAAAAAATATATATGTATATACAAATGTTTATTATTTTAAATATTCTTGCAATAATTGGACGAGAAAGACAAGCCTATTACGTTTCTTACAGTGCTTACAACAACACAGCGGGAGGGCACATTTTTCCCTTCCCACATTGCCCAATTTGCTTCGTATTCAGTTTGGCCGACTGCATTTTCTATTTGCGATAAAATTTGGCAACACTTTATATATCTTTGAGAGCATCGTTGCGTACCGCTCAACGAACCGCGATGCAATTTTCTGTAATACCGAATGTGCACACATTCGCGAATTATATTCTGCTGTAATTCTTCTATCTGTTTAAAACCATTTGATATGACGATTTAATAACTTGTACGTTTAACGTTATCGAACCGTATAAAAAATATCTCACCTTCACGCTTTTCGATCGTGCATTTCGGCAAATAAACTATATATAATACTAATATATGTATGCACGAAACGCATAGATCAGATTATCAGAGTAAAAATAAAATTAATTTTTTCGTCTAGATTTTCGAACAAATACATCTTCTCTGTAATTTCTGTAGAATATAAATCGTATTGTCAATTTTATTTATATTTTCAACATTCAGAGTGAATCCTATTCTTATACCTCACATAGGCAGTAAACAAACTTTTATCTCACATAGGCAGTAAACAATTTTACTTAGAGAAATTTTCGATAAAATTATTAGATAATATAGTTTCAAAAAAGAATATTTTGCTTAAAATATTAAAGTAGATGTTTGATTAAAAATTGCGAGATTAAAAATAAAATAAAATTTTCAAGACTCCCGATATTAATCATGTTGAACAAAATCGTATGAAAATTTTCGCGTGAGAAAATTTTGGCAGAAACGAAAGAATCTTATCAAATATATTATTTTAACAGAATACGTTTCTGCCGTATTTTTAAGAAATTAGCTGTATCATTCAAGCTGCGAAAGAAAAATTATTGCAAGCGCACGAGAAGAGAAATCCGTGCTAGGATCGCATCTCGCGGGATATTTCGCTGGATATCACTCTCTCGAGTTTCAACGATCGGGAGCGAAGCTACTTATCCGTACTTTTTTTTTCTCGTAAGACGCATGAATCGACAATCATCGAGATTATGCACACGGAGGTGGATCCTCAGTGGTGGACGCTGATGAGGGAGAGATTGCGTGACCGTGTGTGCGGCGCGTGTTGCAAAACGAATTATTCGCCGTTAGGTAATCATAGGTAAGAAGAGTAAATAGAATCAAATTTAAATCAGATTGTATCACCGCGCGGAATTCCTGATCGGTGGCTCTCCAGATAGAAAGCAAGCAACGCGAGAAGCACATCACTTAGAAAATTAGTGCTTTAACACGGGCGCTTTGTCTGCTGCAACAGCCGTTCCTCGAAGATGATACGACCCTACACGTTAGTAGGTAAAATATTAATTTTATTGTATATAATAAAAATATAATATAGATTAATATACATTAATTATATTAACCATATATATTTTTGAGACGATATATAATAGTGCGTAGATAGAAATAATAATTTAATAATAATTTATACGTGCATTTACGGAATTAATTTCACTAATCTTCTGCAAAATTAAAGAAAAAAACAAATGATGATTTAATGACTGATTCGATTAATGGAGGGTTAAATGATTTAAATTTACTCGAAAGTCGTTTGATGTATAGAATGTTTCTGCTATCTATAAGTGCATTTATGGAGTCAACCGATGTACTAAACGCGATTCACTAATACGTCGTAAACTCGCCAACTGATTGCAAGATAATTCGTGAATATGAGCTGTTGTTTTACGAAAACAAACGTCATTAAAAGCAAATAAACCTCGGCGGAATTTTATCGCATATAAAGAACGACATACACAATCCGACTGGGTGGTCCTATTGCTTTTGTCATCTTTCCATTAAATCCCAACGATGATGTGTTCCTCGACTAACAATACGTTCCGGACAAAAAATAAACTTGACAATAAAAATCAAACAAAAATCGTGAATCGAAACTTTTTTTAAGATACAATTCTTTTATGTGTACAAATCACTTCCTTTATCCTGTTGTTAAATTAATTTTGAGTAAATTTTATTTTAATAAAATCTCGACTTTATTCAGATATATAATTTAATCGTAAAAATTAAGAAAAGATGGACGTGCAAATTTGATTTTTATAAAGGAATGATTTGTGCATTCTCGATAATTATATCGATCCGTTCACCGATCATATCATCGAGCATCTTGCTCGCAAATCTCTCTCATACATTTCTGTAACGTTGAACAACGAAGATGAAGTATGCCCATAATTGGATCCCGCCATAAGCGAAAGGGGTTAACCCGTTAAGCCGTTTCGATCTTACGCGGTCTAACTACTTGACGTAACGAGCTACGTGCGTATTGCGGCATTAGCATATCGTTACGGTCGTTGCACGTCGGTGCACGTATTAATATTGCAGGGAGGATGATGACACGCCGGTGTCTTGCGTAGAGCGTGGAGATCTTTCAAGGACACCTTTCAGGGATCGGCGTGCGTATTCGCGAAAAGGAAGAAAAAAACGAGAGAGAGGTGAGAGCGCGTCGTCGTTAGCGATGCTCCAGATGAGCGTGGGCCCTTCCTCAAGCGCGTTCCTTCTTTGACGACGCGTTATAAAGGAGATCGAAAGGCAGGATTTGCGAACGAGCGGACATGTCCTGCACAATTAAGCCCCCCCTCCCCCCCCCCCGAGATTTTGCGCAATTGTTGAAACAGGAACGATGTCATTTACTCGCTGCTCGTATCTCCTCGCTGTTTGTACTTCCGATTCAAGGGCGCTTTATTTTCGCTATGAAATCAGTCGAATCGAGACTTCTTTGACAGTTTAGTTTCGATATAGCTGTCTATCCCTAGCTGTCTAATTAATAATTATTTTATGCAATTTGTATAAAACGCACGTTTTAAACAGTTAGCGATTCTGTCCGTAATTCTATTAGTCCATTATTCCATTTAAATTAATTTCAAATTTAATTTAATATTTAGTTAATTTAATTATTTAATTATTTAATTATTCAATTATTTGAAATTTATATTATATTATTTAATTACAATTAAATTTTTTCTTTTTATTTAATATTCAATTTCCTATGGCATTCATGTCTTTTTCGCAAAACATTTCAATGTTTCTGCTACTGTTTAACTTGTCAGTGCAAACCACCCTCTTTACTACCGCGTTCTCTTCTCCCGCGCTTCTGCCGACAGCCAAGGGATAAGCGCGATCGCCGGTTCCCGTCAAATCGCGGATACGCGTCCGCTGGTCCTGCGACTTAATTAAGTCTCAATTGCCTAATTAGTCGGCTCGAAGAAGGCGAGCAGAGGCGCGCCGCGCCGCGGGTTGTCCCACGCGATGAAGTAATCAGCTTTCTCCGCGGCTTGCTCGATTCCGCTCCGTCTCGTCTATCCTCGAGGCGCGCGTCCTCGCTCGCCTCTTCTCGCGGTTCGGCATTCTCCCCGAAATCGCGCACGCTGTCTGAGAACAATGGAAAATGAAGCCGCGGGGGCTTTCCACACGCGTGGCTTCCCTATGTGAACTGGAGTACACACGGCCGGCGTCTCTTATACCGATGCCTACGCCGCTCGAGCAAATCCCTCGGCACGCTTCCCCGACGAGGACGACGACGACGATGACGACGGCGGTGGTGGTGGTGGTGGCGGCGACAGGAAACGGATCCTCTCCGGCAGCGTGGAAACGGAGAGTCGAGAGTGAGAAAGAGAGAGAGAAAGAGAAAGAGCTCTCTCTATATAAGCACCGGTTTGCTCGCCGAAACGTCACCATATTTCAGCATTCAGTCTTCGGTGCTCTTCTTCCTCTCTTCTACACGATACCTGTCTGACGCGTCACACCATCGCCGTCATCATCCACCCCCGCGATCACTGTTCTCCGAGTATGGATTTGATAGTGCGACAGGTAATGCCCCGTGTGACGAGGGTAGCGAACGACAGTGTCGGATACGTGCTTTTACGATAGACCGATCGATCGTTACGAACAGGTCAACTTTTTTCCTCCCTCTCCCTTTCTCTTTCTTTCGATCGCCGGGTAATCGCGGGTGTACTTCCGGGGGTTATCACAATTGTGTCCAATCAAATGAAATAACAGTCCGCTATGAGCTTTTGATTAAACTATTA
Source organism: Cataglyphis hispanica (assembly GCF_021464435.1). NCBI lineage: Eukaryota > Metazoa > Arthropoda > Insecta > Hymenoptera > Formicidae > Cataglyphis > Cataglyphis hispanica. The sequence goes on from NC_065957.1 coordinate 7,818,441, forward strand.
ATCGAATTAGCGCCGAGTAACTGTATCGGATTTTTCGTTTCGTAAAATTGAGAGACTTGTAAATGCTAGCACGTAACAATCCGTACTCAAGTGATATAAATTTCGAATTCAAAACAACTAACATGTTTATTAGTGACGGATCAAAATTTTAAGATCTTAATCTGAAACTGGGAGAGATGAGAAACAATTTGTACCGTGAGAAAACTGGGACAAGGTAAATGTTTTATTATCTCACTTGTGCATGGGAATTTTCCTAGTAGATCTGTAACAATACAGATCCCCGAAATCTTTTTAAAATTTATTTTAACTTATTTCTTATTTTATTTATTTTATTTGATTATTTATTTAAATGTTATTTATATAAATTATATAATTTATATAATCATATAAATGAATACTAACATTTCTTTTTTACACATTCTCGATCTAGTATTGCAAGTCTTCTAGCTTTATGAAGTGAGAGTTGAAGTTATTTTTTAAAGTTTATTGTAAAAACGAAATTTAAAAAATATCGAGCTACTAATCATATAAAATTCAGATTTACATTTTTTTCAGAAATATATTTACATAATAAATTATTTATAGTGTTTGAGTTTAGTGTTTGTATATATTTCATTCTATTCCATTCAATTTTCTCTTTTTCTTTGCTTTGAAAAAGATTAATATTGATATTGCTTTCAATTTTTGTTTTTTTTTGATATTAAAAAAGAATAAATCAATTGTTTTAATACAGAATGTATATATATTTATAAATATTAACATTTGATTAATTAATAAAACGTTGGACTGTTTTTATGCGATGACAATAAGATAAAAGTAAAAAAAGCAAAATAAAATATGCAATGTAATTAAAAAGATTTTTAATTTATTATATATATTATTTTGTTCTATAATTGTTAAAATTCAAGAAAATTTGGATAATTGTTGAATATAAAATTTTACATGTTAAACATGTTCGCTGCATTGAATTTTTATTGCAAACATTAAATGTTAAAAAAAATTATTATAGTAGAAAAGGAAAAAGAAAAAACCTAAAATTTTTTAATTTATCAGCAAGTAGTCTTAAATTTTGTAAAACAGTAATCAAAACTAAATGATAATACGAAGAAATGATAATAACTGAAATAAGAGAAAGATTATGTAAATAACATCTTTACTATGCAACAAATGTTAACAATTTACTAACACACTAACATTGTCATTACCAAGACCGTAAATTTAATCTACATATTCGTACAAGATACGCGTTAAGATACATTGTGATTATGCTAATATACACAATCATTACATTTCTATATTCATTAGAGCATAGAAATGTGATTAATTAATTAGTATGGAAAAAGTTGCTATTAATTCAATTGTTTTCATTTAATAATATTGATAATAATTATTCTAAAGATTTATCGAAAATTTCTCTTTCGCTCACAAATTTTTCTAAATATATATATCACATATATTTCATATTAATTTTTTTATGCATATTAATATTATATATACATTATATGTATATAACACACATATATAAAAATCATAAATATATATATTATATATAATATATATACATACATAAAAATCATATAACAAAAACTTTGTATGATCAAAATTTAAATGTTTAATATATAAATTTTATATATAATGATTAATATTTGATACAAATTTGCTTGATTTAATAATAATAATAATAATAATTACAGAACAAATAAATATAAATAAAAAATGTACATCTTTTTTTCATAAAAATATCGGCTCAATGCGAATGTCGCGACATTGCATAAAATCGATTTACGTTCGCACGAAAGTTTATCCTCCTTCTAGACTAGCGTGTTAATGCAGCTACTTAATTATCTTAAAAAAAGAAAAACGCACGCGTTTTCTCGAAGGAAAGTCACTTATGATTATGTGGCTAAGAGCTCGCTGATTCTTTTACAGTTATGTTTAGTCTTGCGTCAGTTTTTAAAGTGCCGGTGATGTAATATCGTGCACCTTCTCACGATACGGCGTAGAAACGGCGAGGGAAGAAAAGATAGAAGCGCGTGACTCTAATTTCCCGCCTACGCAACGTGCGCGTCTCTGATCATCTGACGTTCTCATCTGACGCATGAAAAGCATCCCACGGAAAGTCATCGGAAATATTTTAGGGACTAATTACACTCATGCGTCGACTGTGCATTTTTTAACTGCTCGCTCTCTGTCTCGCGCGAGCTCGTTTATTATTTCGTTATACATTTAACGCATAACGTTATTGTTACGCGTAGCATTTACACGTCTGCTTGTTACGATAAAATCCTTTTTTTCGTTCTCACACTCTTACTCTCAATTATTACACTTATGTTAGATAATCTTGAAAAAAAAAAAAGATATTTCCCAAATCACTTGAGAAACTTTTTAGAACCTTACTGCAGCTTTTTGACTATGTTTGTGTGTTAAATATTGAAAACATAAAGTCTATTTTTTTTCATTATTGAATTAAATATTTATTATAATTAAATTTAATTGTTTATATTATATTATAGTTATATTTATTATAATTTAAGAGCAGAATATCAAATATTTATTTTTTAGACAGAATTATTAAAAATATTTGTCTTTCATTACATTTTAAATAATATTTTGAAGTAATAGCAAGCTTAATTAGATATATATTGACATTATTATTATATCTATTAATTTAATGAATATATTTGAAAAGGTACTGCTCGCCCTGATGGCGAGCATCAGCATCGTGCAGTGCGAGCCACCCCTCAGCAATCAGTACGGCGTCCCCGGAAATTACGCGGGTGGAAGTCATCATGGGGCACAAGGTGGTGGGAACGGATTCGGAGGCCATTATAATGGGCATGATAATCAAGATTACGCAGATAATGAGGTATTTGTAATATATATCTCTAAGCAGCCTTCAGCGAAGTCGCACGCATGATTGAGAAGACAATGTATCCCATTCATCCCAGTAACTCTTCGCTTTAACTTCATTATAATTTTGTAGTCTTCCACTTACCTTCTCGGACCTTCTTTGAGATAAGAATGAATCTTTTTGTCTCGATCATTAACGCTACATTCATTTACAATTTTATTATTTAATGTAAATTATGTGTCTAATCGTGTTCGAGTTGTGATTCTGTTAAAATCACTTCAAATTCAGTCTTTTCGTTTATTTGACACTGATTATGTCGATATATCAATAAAATGTCAAGATAGTAATTTTTCACAAGTACAAAATATTGCACACATTCGATTAAAAATATTATCCGACATAACGTGAGATTGAATCTTACCATGTTCGATCTTCGTTCAATGATTGCTAAACATTTCAATAGCCGGTGCAGCGTCTTTGACGCAATCAGGCTTCAAATTGCACGATCATAATGAAGCTCGATGCTTGTTGCGTAATTAAATAGGGTACGTTTTTCCGATTAATAAATTATTCGTAAAATGATGTAAAGTTATTAATATCGATCATGTCACATCGAGGGAACTTGTATTTTCTCGTTAGAAAATCTCTCACGTAGAGAGCACGATCGGGATGACTTTCGAGTTCTCGATTTCGTGAAATTTATGATGACTCGCGTGATAGCCAGTGATATTCCGCTGTCGATGATTTTGACGATTACGCGATGCGAAGCACTAACGTGAAAAAGTATGTTACGTCATCGGAAGAGACAGACAGCTCTTTTGTTCGGGTAATTTCAATGTTGCTTTCTAAATCTGGATTCCCGCTCCTAATATACGTACGTACGTATCGCCGATCAATTTGATGGCTCTTGCGAAAACGCCAGGCACTCCCGAGGTCAGAGTTGAACACCTTCGATCCAGATTCGATTATGTCTTGGAAGTAACATTGAACTTTTCGGATGAAGAACTGTCCGACCTCATTACGCAAAAACTTTACCTAAAGTGGAGTGCAAACCTGAGCTTGAATCAAACTCTTCTTGCCGAGTGATCTCGCGGGCTTCTTGCGGGTCGATGACAATGAATCTTGATATATTTTACATTTTGCGTACGCGTGTGTGTTTTTCTCTTATCTCTTGTAATTTTTAATAATTACGATCTATAGAACTGCTATTATCATAAGAAATCTACGCTACCCACTTACTTCGAGTCATTATTGACACCAAGGCTGCATCACCTTTCACACTGATGTTTATCTTTAGCAGTTTCATCACCGGAAGCGAACCTTTCGATGACTAATCTGAAAAACCATGTGCAAATTAGATCAATCAATAATTATAGATTAATATAAGAATATGGCGCTTGCGTGTAATTAAGAACTCGTTTAATGTAATGCAAAATATTTAAGTATCGTTTACCCATCTATTAAAGTAACTTAACTATCACAACGAAAATTCTAATGAATTACATTCGCAAAAAAGTACGCCTCAGAGATAAAAACAGCAAAATGCATTTCGCGGAATAATTAACTTCGTAATTGATTTCTCCTCACGATTCACACATCCAGAACTAAAAAAAAGAATCCTCCTGTAATATCTCCACACAAGAGCAAAGAGTTTTTGCGCAAGAGACGCCTTGCATAAATCCAATCAACTCGGTTAAAAATACACGATCAAAGGATATGTTCTCTGCTCTCGATTAGTATCCTACCTATACCGCGGCGCATTGTTTGAGCGATTACATGAATGTCGAGAGAGGAGGATGCGACGCATCGAGAATGTCCCGAGAGTGTTCGAGAGACGATGTTACAAATTCGAATCCGGTATATACGAGCGAGAAGAGAAGCGTGGCGCAAACGTGCCACACGGGTATGACGTAACAATATTAATAGGGTGAACCGCGACCGCGGGCATAATTCACGGTAAATCGTTATTGCTGGTTAGCTAATCGTCTCGGGGAATCTGAACGCTCGGCGAGATGCGCACTCGCGAATCTGCCCGTCGGCGAACAAGCGAGCGAGCGAGTTGCTGCGAAGGTGATGGTAGAGCGGCGATGATGGTGTACGCCGTGAGCCAGATTAAATCGCGGCCTCTCTTCTCAAGCATCAGTTCGCTCCACTTTACCGGGGCGAGGGAAAGAGTGCCGTCTCTCGCTTGACGAGAGGTTGCGTCGCATTATTAATACGTTCGTTCGTTACCTTTTCATGTTTATCTCGCTTTTATCAAGGTGGGAATGTTCTATATATACATTTTTTTTTCATTCTCCCTTTCCCACCCTCACCCGTTTTCCATCGTCTCCCTACACGCTGGAGAGAGGAAAAGGCGATTCATTCCCTCGTCCATTCCATCTTGCTTCAGCCCAAGAGCTACGAGTTCGGCTATTCCGTGAAGGACGACGCTACCGGGAACGACTTCGGCAGACGCGAGACAAGCGATGGCGAGACCGTTCGCGGCGAGTACAGAGTACAATTACCGGACGGTAGGACGCAAATTGTCACTTACACCGCCGATTGGAGAACCGGTTTCCACGCGGACGTGAGATACGAGGGTACCGCGAGCTATCCGGATCAGTACAATACGCAGGGCAGCGGTGGAAGCGGGTACAACGCCGGTCAGGGTTTCGGCTATCCAGGAGGAAATCAGCTGGGTAGCGGTGGAAGCGGCGGATACGCCGGAGGTACATAGCGCGCAGAATCTGTTTTTTTATTTTTGAAAAATTTTTTATTTTTGTTATATCGTGTATAATTTTTATTCGAATTGTTGAATTATTTAAAGGTTTTTTTTTTTCAGCAGGTAGCACCCAGGGTGGTTACAATTACCAATCAAACGGTGGACAGTACGCAAATAGTGCCAACAACTACAACTATCAAGCCGGCTCCAATTCTATAGATAGCTATAACAATTTCGGTGCGAGGAATACTTATTCGGGGATACCGTCGCCCACTTACGGTCCTGCTTTTCATTAGAATATATGTATAAGACAGTATTATCATAGGATTACCGATTTTGCGCTTGAGAGTGTAATCTTTTTTTTTTTTTTAATAAAGACACTTTTTCTTAAAAATTTCTTTACTGTGTATACAATACATTAGACCTTTAAATTTATAGAAATAGTTACTTATGTTATGTTTAATAAGAGAAAGAGAGAAAACTACGTTTTCGTATTAAATATTTCTCGCATCAATTTTTAATGTTTTTGTTCCACTTTTATTAATTTTTGGCGAGTTAATTATCTGCTTACGATAAAAAATCATGATGTCATATATATACATACGTGATCAAAACAACATTGCAACATTAAACTAATGATATATTACATTTCCATTATAATTATACGGTTAATGGGGAAGCATTTTGATTATTCAATTCTCGTGCAATTCATGTATCATATTCGTCATGTGTATATCGTAGATAATCTCGGAGAATAGATATTCAATTCGTGTCATATTTGTTTCCTATTTCTCTCGTATAAAAGATATGAGACAAAATTCTTTCAAACAGCTATATGTACTCGAATTTTTGTTTCTCTCTCGCACAGATCATGTCCTGTTTTTTGAAAGAAACTTGTATACTTTTATCAAAAATAATACATTTTCTAAAAATATAAAATGTGATGAAATACTTATTTAATTGTTAATCAAATTTTATTTTTAGTTTTTTTTTTAAAGAATTTTTCTATATAAAACAAGAGTAATATTTGAAGAATTAAAAAAAAGATATATGTGTTGTTTTCTTTTTCTTATTATGTCAAGTTCAGCGCTTAGGTTACTTGTAAGAACATCATCAGACGATGCCGCTGTTTTCTATTATGTCATCAAAAAGTTTACGTACACGTCTGCAGAGATAAACTTTCTCCAATGTGTAACATACTAAATTGTATACTCTAAATTTCATTAAATCGCGAGCACATGTCATCACATATATAAAAGTACCTATATGCCATCATCATGATATATAAATATCGTCATAGCGCGACATTAATAACATCGTGGAAGTGTAAAATTAGAAATTATAATATTGTATTACAATAATGTTAATTATCATCAGATAATTTTTCATCGCTTGTCATAAATAAATATTGTATATATAAAACAATATCTCAAAATAAAAAATTATAAAATAAGATTATTAAGAGAAGAATAGAAGAAACATATACAGAGTGAGCCCAAACGTTCCGTCCCAGACTTTGAGATTTTATAGGAAATTTAATTCTGAATAAAAATATCCTATAAATAGATCGAAAAATGCTTTCTTAAAAAGTTAGCAAAACCTCTGAAATCACAGTTATTTTATTTTTACAAATATCAGGGAAAGTAAGCGTTTCTTAATAAAAAATACCGAAACAAAAATTGTAGAAAATTAAATTATCTTTCAAATAAAATCAAAATGATTGTAGTACGTTCTATAAGTTTTAAAATAACAAGTTTCAAATGTACAAAAAAGTTTTTTGGTTATCGATGATAGAATTTTTTAGAAATATTCTTTATTTATGATATTATGGCCTTAGCTAATTTTTAATGTTTGTCTTGCTTGTTGATTATTCCAGTAAAAAAAATTTATTTTGTTTAAACCAATCATAATAGGAGAATAATAACCGTCGATGTGTTCCCTGTATAATAAAATATCTATAGGTACATATACATACAGAATGTTCCAAAAACTATTAGATATTCTTTAAATAAAGTTCTTTGGTCAACTTGGATTTTTAATCAACCAATTTTTAGCGAAAATTGTCGAGAGAGATTCACTTTTTATAAGTTTCCAATTTTTCCATCATATCATCTTTGCAATTAAACCTTGTATTAAAATTTTCTTAAAATAAATTCCATCTTTTACTCAATGTAATTTTGTCGATTTTTTGATTCCATAGTTTAATTTAAAAAACCCTTCATTGTTAACTTAAAAATTATTGTTTTTTTTCACATTTCCGTTAAAAAAGTCGTCTCTAGATTTAGGAGGCTAAAGATTTTGCTATTAAAAAACATCCGATGGTAATAAGATACTCCGTATAATATAATTAAAATAAAAAAAAATGTATAAAAATATTTATACTATTAGATTTTAATAAGATACTTGAAAGAAATATGCATGGCAAATTTGACACTTGATCGCCTACTAAAGATCTTGCGAAACATTTTTTTGCAAAGTGAGTTGTCCGTTTGTTAATGTTGTAGACTCATTATACTCTATGACATGATCATGTCATTCGGATAAAAGGGTGACATAACGGAAGTAAAGGTGAAGGTGATCGCGAGTGTCCTTGCCGCTGGTCCGGGCCATTTAAAAATGTTGAATATACGAATCGAATCGAGTAGGTAGGTGAGATATTTGGAACGATCGTGCACGCGTGAAAGGAGTTCACGAGAAGAGCTTACGAGTTGTCGGCAAACAAACAAGCCCGGGATGCTCCGACCGTGTGTTCATCGGAGAAAGTGCATTTTCGCCTATGCGACTCGCGAATCTCCGAATCGATTAAGAAACATTTCGTTAAGGAATGTCTGATCTCATGCCCGCGCATTATTGCTCCAATAATATATTTCTCCGCGCAAAAAGTTCTCTTCTAATTGACTCGTAAGAGCATCGAGAGTTGTACATAATGAAGGAAGTAATCCATCAGTACGGCCTGTCTTTTAAAATCTTTTTAAAATCGAAAAAAAAGAATGTAGAATCTTGCAATCTTTTGTAATCTCTTGTATCTTTCATAAGATTTGACATATATTTAAGATATTATATGTTAACAAAAATCTAACATGTTTTGTTTATATATATATACAATATATACAATATATATATATATATATATATATATATATATATATATATATACAATACACATGTTCAAAAATATTATTTTTAATATATTTTTAAAACATTTTTTAAAAGATTAAAAATTTTTCTTTAATAAAAGATTATTTATTATTTATCTCAATTAAGTGAAAAAAACTGAATTGTCTTTTAAATTCAATTTAAAAAATTAATCTTTATTTTTATTTTTTAATATATTACTATTCAAGGACCAATCGTTGCCTCGAAGCCCTCGATAAGAAAAGATTATCGCGAAAACTGTCAGAGAGAATCACTCGATAGAGATCTAGGATGCCTTATGTAAACATATCTTTAGAAACGGATGTGAGTCCAGTGGACTCGAAAATAGAGTCAGGCATCGAGTCAATTAAACTACTCTCTGACACTTACTTTTACATCAGGTGTCTAGACGTCGATTCATCCCTGACTTACTTCGCATATGGAATCTTCTCTTTTCGAGAGATGATGTAGCTGGGGGCTAGATCGGATTTTGCGCTCAAGAGGCAAGAAGAATAGCCACACACGGCACACACACATATATACGCGTATCTACTGATGCACGTGTAACATACGAAGAGCCTTCCGCATCGCATGGAATATTGCGTAACGCCATTTATCCCCGATTACAGAGCAAACCGCGCATCCAAGCCTTCACTCGCAGGAGTTACGGCGGCCACCTATCTGCACCGCGATTCTATCTGTCGATGCCGCGCTCGACGTCGAGCGTAATAATTAGTGGCAATTAAGCTGAGATTAATTAAGCATCTTCCCGATTGCGCCGTTTATCGAAAAATTGAATTGTGAAACTAGATTCGCTCTTTGCGATTCGCAAAGGAATCGAATCTGAATCTCTTCTATTATACGCCTGTATAAATGATACGTTTATAACAAAGAATTCGCCGATATATTTCGCTAATAGAGAAAATCGAGTGTTTGCGTAAAACTTGTGTCTTAGACGGTGTTTTAGATTTTGACGAGATTACAGAAACTCTCTTTACTACTCGAGCGTGCTTGTATGCGTAAAGTCGTTAACGAAGTAATGCGCACAAGTAGGCTGAGGTACATGAGCGTGATGAATGGAGAGATGGCCCACGCATATGCCGGAATCCGGACAGTGTTTGCGAAACAGCTGATTAATGTGATGATCGATGTGTCGGAATTAACTTTACGACGCGTGCCAAAGTTTAAGTCTCTAGCGTTATTCCGAAAAAAAGCATATATTTTTTTTCGCGACAAAAACATCGATCAGAGAAAAGGCAAAGCTTAATCTAGATTCTTAAAAATATATTACTATTATGTAACACAAATGTTGATATAATCCTGAGAAGAAGATCACGAAAAATCAAGCAATTTTCGAATCGGCAAATTTATCTTAATCATATAAATTCATATAATTTATTAATGCGGCTTATTGTTAGACCGCAATGTAAATGCGTTCTAGAGATTCTCTTCTTATTGTATAATAAATCTTGCATAACATAGAAAAGCGCGAAATAATAACGTTAAAGCGTGAGGTAGAAGGTAACGGCATGTCTCTTTTTGACGAATACTCGGCCTATCACGCCAATGAGATTCGTAATTTCGACGAAATTACTGTCGGCCGCATGTATATTTGTTTTATGGTAATATGGCCGCGAAATGACCTGGTATCACCATTGCAATTACGAGGCCATCGAAAAAGGTGCTCGAAGTTCGTATATGCATTTAGACAGTTGATCAATCATATACACGCACGCATGTCATATAAATATATATGACAGATAAAATACAGATAAAATAAATAATATTGCTAATTGTTAAATTATTCTTTCTTTTTTTAGATAATCCAGTTTAACATCAAAATGATTTAGATTTGAAAGCTATTCAAAAGAATTATATTTCATTTTAAGTATCTACAAAAATAAATAATAATCTTTTAAATCATAAAAAATAAAAAATATATCTATTATTAATTGACATATTATTAAAGCAGAGAATATGAATAAAAAGATGTTTACTCGTTAAAAAAAGTTTACCTTTCTATCGAATAATTATTTAATTCTTTAAAAAACTAAGAAAATGGAGAAATAATTATATATAAAAAAATTTAAGTAAAATATACAAAAATACAAAAATATTTTGATTATCACTAACACGTAAGATCGATAACAGATATGATAATTGCGGCAACGCGTGTATTGCATGCAAGGAAAAGTGTATTTAAAAAAAATGACCGTACCGCAATATTTTTATAAGTACGATGCTAATGATAGTAATAACATTCGTTAATCATCTTCTTTAGATTCTATACTGCAACGCGTACGATAGCGTGCTCATTGAAATCATCTTTCTCATATACAGTGAGTTGTTGAGCGAGCACTGCGTCATTAAAAAAAAAACGACATAATGATATTTTAACTAATATTAACCTCCTCTTTCATAAGTGTTGATATTATTCAAACAAAGGAAGGAAAATTAATAGAAATATATTTGTTTTCGTCAAGAAGACAAAAACAATAATTTTTTAATTAAGATAAAATCTTAATAAATAAATAAATATATACTCGATTTTATTATAAATAATATCTTGTCTTGCCAATAAAAAGATTCAATTTTTTTTTTATTATTCACCGATTCTTTGCTCAATTTTTAAAGCCTAATGTACTCGTAATAATTTGTAAATATATTGTTACATATAAAAAACGCAAAATTGAGGATGCCACGATAAACTGATGCGGAACCGAAGATGTTACGTTGTCGGACGAGAGAAGTGTATCTCGCATTACTTGCTTCATTAAAGCAGAGCAAAGACATCAAGAGCAATTAATCGCGAAGATACATATACGTAACACTCTCGATTGACGTTAAGCGCGAAATATTGTGCAAACTTTATTGCACGATGCGAAAACTCTGATCTAAAGAGTGAATAATAGTGATCTTATTATTCACAGTTATCTTCATAGAATATTTTATCTTCAACACACACAATAATCTAATGGAATAACAAAAAATAGAGAAAGTAATCAAACTATTCATATATGCATAATATAAAAAATTAAAAACTTTCATATAGAATATAATCGACAGATTTCACCGATTATAAAAATCAAAATCATCCAGATGAAAGAATCAATGATTGAGAAAGCAGGTTGAAGGAGGCTGCGTATTTCTTTTCCAACAGATGTATCACAAGCTATACAGAATAGTCTCACAAACGTTTGTCAAACGTTTTGGCCAAACTTTTAAGATTATTCTATACGCAATTTAATTCTGAATAAAAAGTTTTCTATAAACATAGGTGAAAAAATGCTTTTTTAAAAAGCGCCTAAAAACCTCCAAAATTACTGTTATTTTATACATTTTTATAAAATATCAGGGAAAGTATGCGTTTTTTAACAAAAAGTACCAAAACAAAAATTGCAAAAAATTAAATTAAATAAAATTATTTTTTAAAATAATTGTAATATGTTCCATAGGTTTTGAGATAACCAGTTTCAAATGTATACAAAAAAGTATTTATTCAGCTATCAATGGTAGAGCTTTTTAAAAATACTCTACAGTGCTTTATTATTTTTTATTTTTATTGATTTTTTTCAAGAAATTTATTAAATTTTATTTTCTTTTTATTTCATTTTCTTTTTACCTTTTGCTCTTTCTTTCATTCTCCTGTGATGATTGGTTTAAATAATCTAGAAAGATAAAATTTTTTTAATAGAATAATCAAAGCAAAATAAATATTAAAAATTAACTAAAATCATAATAGCATAAATAAAGAGTATTTTTAAAAAGCTCTACCGATAGCCAAAAAACACTTTTTTGTAACTAATTATTTCAAAACTTATAGAATGTATTACAATCATTTTGATCTCATTTGAAAGATAATTGAATTCTCTACAATTTTTGTTTCGATATTTTTGTTAAAAAATGCATATTTTCCCTGATATTTATAAAATAACAGCTCAGAGATTTTTGGACGCTAACTTTTTAAGGAAGCACTTCCCACGTTTATGGGAAACTTTTTGTTCAAAATTAAATTTTCTATAAAATCTCAAAGTCTGGCCGGAATGTTTGAGTCTGTATAATATTATCGCTATATCAAGTACAATAAAGATGATGTTATTTTAATAAAGCAATATATATATATATATATATATTACATTGAAGTGTTTATTGATTAGCATACGCGTGTGTTTATACGCGAATGGGAAGGCACGCCTGATTATCTCGCGTGCGCCGCGTATGATCGACGAGCGGGATCGTTTCGCGATCGTAGACATAGCGCTCTCGCGTTATGATGTATTTCCCGGAGCAGTTCTCGTAACAGCGTGGCCAATCGCATACCGGGCGCATATAAGGAAATCGGCATCGAAAAAGAGAATCACGGCGGCGCGTGTATGTACGCTTCGCGCGTGATATACATCGATTTATTTGCAGCTCGGCAACTAAAATTGCGTTGCGCGATACGTGATATTTATTCCCCGTGACGCCGTACGATCTGCACTCTTTGCCAACACACGCAACCCGGTACGGGATACATTTTTGTCCCTTCTGTATCGCGGGCAAAATTTTATAACACGGTCATGTGGTGGACCGACATCTGTAGTTGGTTGCACGTCACGGCTGATTTCACAAACGCGGTAGGGTTGCACCACGATTCGACATAACACCGGCAACGGCGACGATACGACCGTGCCTGACAAATAATGAAGCGCCGAGAATGAGATAGGGTCATTGTAGACCCTGAACCAGGCTCATAAAAGAGCTGACTGAGTCAATACACCTCGTGGAGAAATGTGCTTCCCGGCTGTCTATAGTATAGCGATTACTCAACGCGTAATGTCGAAATAATATTGAATAACATCGCATATCGAGTGACATCGCTGATTTATTATTTCAATGATAAATATTCGCAGTAATGTTCGCGCACGTAAAATATTGATAAGGTAATTTGGCATCAATTGAAATAAAGTGTCCGATCGCAAATTTCCGATTCTTGATATGGTCCATTTGCAGCTCACTTGGTTTTTAAAAGACAATTGCGCAGATACTCTTATTGCAACTATATTTTTCAAATTTTTCAATATTTGATTTATTACGTGTCTATATGCATTTTAAATATCGTTCTTCAGAAAGAGTTGCTATAAATTTGTAGGCGTATAAAAAAATATCTTTGAAAAACTTTGACATTATATCAAACCTAGATCTTTAAATATTTTATGCATGTATTATTAAATGATTAAACAATAATAACTACTAATTTTTAACTTTAGAAAAAAAATGTCTCCAGAATAGATTTTAAAATAAAATTTATCGGCGATATCACCGAAATCTTAATTTCATCGAAAGATGCGGCATATCGTAGAACAGTGGTCGTGAAAACACATATTGAGACGTCACTCGGCGCGCGGCTCGGGTGACGTCGGATTACTCGTAAATTTGTTAAACGTTTACATAAGACGTCGCCGTCGAGAGATTTATGCGCGCCGCTCCGATATCGTCTGCGGATCGAAGAAGAGCTTAAACGGTGAGGACGGTATACCGGATTTTAGATCGGATTTATATCTCACTACTTGGCGCGCGCGCCGTCTCATCCACCACCATCTCTCTCCGAGAGATTTACCGGCGCAGGCCTATTTCTTCACATCCACCTTTCATTCGTGGCAACTACAACAACCCGGTAATTGGTTCGATACACTTCGGCCCGGGGATGAGATCAGCGTTTGCCTCCGTGCGCGCGCGAGGCAGTTTACTTTTTTTATTTCGAAGGCCGTCTCTTCGGGATCGGCCGATATGGAATAGTAGGGGGATTCTTCTAGATCCTAGGTAGAGATTCCCGGAGCTCGCGAGAAAATGCGTCGAGGAGAACCCGGGGCGCGCTGAAAGGGGTGCACCAGGATGAATTTTCCTAGAGCGTTTGTAACTGAAATGTGCAATCGCATTCTTACGCGCGCGTAAATTCGCTCGCCGCCACGTGCCTCGTGGATTCTTTTCTTTTTTATTACACGATATGAAAATAAGTCCACGCCGACGGAGGCTGATATTACCCAATCATTTGACGATGATTCGCGATAGTTTCGAGTAATTCGCATCGAGAGTGAAATGTCTTTTTTTTTAGCCTATCACTTTCTGATAAGAAAGATTAATTACCCTTTCATACATTAGAGTTTATATAATGTTTCCAAAAAATTGCGGATATCTTTTATTTAAACTGACATATACATTTCTGCCCACTGCGTTTTGCGTAATAAAACTACGTCTAGCAATTCTGCGTCGTCGACAAAACAATTACTATGGAAATGTAAAGATGTCAAATTTTTTGACCTCAATTTCGCGACGATATGGTAATATTAGTTACGGATATGTTACCAATTTTCTCTCCTATATATATCTCTCTCCCCTCTCTCCCTCTTCTATGATATATAAAGTAATATTTATTGCGAAATCTTTATTCTGTACGCGCATAAGATAACGCTCAAGTAATCATACTTGCAAATTTAAGACATGTCAAACCTTTCACTAGCCTGTCACTTTTTCCACGCCCAACTGATCTGTATCAATCAATTGATACATGATGTATTCCGATATTAAAGTAATATATTTTTTCCATATTATATGAAAATTCAGTTACATACCTACAATATACGTACAATGTAATAATAATTAAAATCTTTTTCTAAACGTCAAACATGAAGTCATCTGATAGACATCTGATATTCTTTTAACGTTCAAGTTTTTTAACAAGTTGTAAATAAATATATTTTAGCTTTCCTATAATCACTGGAAATTAATTTACTCTACTGCATCACCCGGAGCAATAATCTTTTAAAAATCTTTATCATATTTTGTTAGCTTTAATTTCGTTCCCGTACGCCAAGGAGATGAAATTCGTTCGGATTTTTTTTCTTTTTCTTTAACCTCAGCACATCTTGGCGATTGATTTGTACGCGGTGCTCCCGGACGTAAGCGTTCTCTCGTGCCGTGGATGCCTCGATCGAGAAACCCTAAGTCACGTGCGTAGCTCCAATTAAAATTTTAAAGCCATTTCACGTCATCAACGGGCTATCTCTTCCCATAATGCATCATACAGAGTGAAGGGAAGATGCGCACCTCTCCACCTCCCACACCCTCCCACAGAGCGGCCGGTCATTCTAATACACGCCAGTTAATACATGGATATATATGCAACACGAAAGATAAACTGTAACAAAGGGTCTGCGTGGTATATAAACTCCCCGGAGGATCATCTTCTCAGTTCGCTTCGCGTCTTCGGTTCTACAGCAATATGAATAGTCAGGTAGGTCATCAGATAGTATCGCATACGATGTCGG
Organism: Cataglyphis hispanica; assembly: GCF_021464435.1. Taxonomy (NCBI): domain Eukaryota; kingdom Metazoa; phylum Arthropoda; class Insecta; order Hymenoptera; family Formicidae; genus Cataglyphis; species Cataglyphis hispanica. The sequence continues at coordinate 7,834,438 of NC_065957.1, forward strand.
ATCGCTTTAACCCTTATGGCTACAAAAATGTAGCCGTCTGATAACGAGCATTGAAACTAATCCAATAATTTTAAATATTGCTAACAAAGGAATTCTGAATTCTCATGGGCTCACCAACAATTTCGAATTCATTTATTAAAATTTTTTCATTACTATTATATTATACTATTTTACTTATCTTTGTTATCATTTTTTTTCAATCTTTGTATATATGTTACTTAAAATTTAAGAAAAATGAAAAGATAATGATTTCTTTATTAAATTATTTTGGCTGAAAAGGATAAAAAAATGTGCAATGTGTCCGGATATTTTATTCTGTTAAGTAAATTTTAATTTCCCGAATATCGTATTAGCAAAAAATTATTTGTTGATTTTTAATAATAAAATGATTTAATAATTGTCATTTTTCGACTTTTATAATATACGTAATGTAAACAAAACTACGATCGATCATGTGTTCCTTGTATACGCAATCAGTCATTTAAAAAAAGTACTTAGCGAGACTAATATAAATTATTATAAATTATTATTCTTTTGTGAACAGATTATATCTTCATAAAGTGAATAAACAAGCAATTATAATTATCTTACACAGACAGCTTTTAAGTTTGCTTAATGGGAAAAGATGGAAGTAGTCGTAATGAGAATAAATTGCAACAGTGATCGCTAATCTAAAGTCCTCCATAACGCTTGCGCTGTATAACGTGCATATGCAACAGAATTTGCAATTATCTTCTATTGTGCCAGCGATGAATACTTTAGTCGGTGACAACGCGTCGCAATTGTGAAAGGTGCGACGTTTGTGACAAATGTTGCAACTTATTCCGATCATATGTACGCGGTTCTATCTTTTCTTGTATACCGCAACGCAAACATTGTGGTAAAAGCCGTTGTTAAAAAAATTTAATAATTGGGTGAAAAAATTATCACATATATTGAGAGAGAGAGAGAGAGAGAGAGAGAGAGAGAGAGATGATCGCTTTGAGAATCAACCCAAACAACACGCTTAAACGACGTCTTAAGAGACGTCTGAAAAGAGTAAAACGCCTCTTAGAAGTCTTTACGACTTCTTTCAAACACGCGTGCTGTTCGAGGAAGAGCCATTTCTTAATACGTTCGTGTAAACGGTAATAATATGTGATGAAATACTTGATTTTTTTATCGCGATAAAGAGATAGAGAGATATAATAACGTAATCAGAACCAGAGATTCCGTGTCGATAGCGTCTGAATCTTCCCTGCATATACGATGACGAACATATAACTACACTTAACAGAGAGATGTCCGATTGTGCCCCACTTTCCCTCAGCAGCACACGATTATCACAGCGGACACCGTCATTTCTCGCGTGTCAGACATTTCTTTCGTGATGATCCATTGAAACAACCCACGCATTTTTCCCGAGAATAAAAAATTTCAAGATTGAAACCAAAATAAAACGTGATGCGCGCCTTCCATTTTTTAAATACCATTAATAATATTCATTTTTAATAATTTTATATTTTGCGAATAACTAAAAAATGTAATATATACTTTACATTACAATTTACATTTGTTAATTCTATAATTATTTGTTCGTCATCGAAAAGTACTCCGTTATTATCGATTTAATCATCCATTTTTACTATCAAATTGATCGATAAAATCAATCAATCCAAACCTATCCGGATTAATCTGATGTAATTGATATGCTTCATTACAATTTATTATTTACCTTCATTAATTTTATTTTATAGTTGATCGTCCTGGTGCTGTCGTGCATCGGCAGCGACGTCCTGGCTGGTCTCCTGCCGGGTGGTGGTGCAGGCGCCGGGGGATATCAATACAGTCGACCGGGTGGTGGCGGATTCGGTGGCGGTGGCGGCGGCGGAGGATACGCAGGTGATGCTGGTTTCGGTGGCGGTGACTTCGGCGTCAGCAGAGCAAGACCCAGCCAGGCTTACGGCCCACCCGGAAGCGGCGGCGACGCTTTTGGTAGACCGAGTGCTTTCGGTGGACAGCCTTCATCATCCTACAGACAACCGCAGTTCGGCGACAGCGGCAGCGGTGGATACCAGGATCATGGTGCTGGAGGATACCAAGGAGGATATGGATATGGTGGACGCGACAGTGAAAGGGTAACAGCATACAATATTTATCATAAATTTTTTTCATATTTTAATATTTATCATAAATATTTTTTACTATTATATATTAATGTTTTTTACTACTTATTTTTTGAAATATTATATATATATATATATATATATATATATATATATATATATATATATATATACATATTTTGTATACATTAAGAGAAGAAATCATAAAATTTTATTTCAATATATTATTAAATAATATATCTAAAGATTGAATATTCTATATATTTATGATAAGTAAAAAATAAATATTTATAATATTTTATAAATATTTCTCAATATTTTTATAAAAGTTTTTATGATATTTATGTATATAAATCTTTACATGATGTATATAAATCTTTACATGTTAAATCTAAAATCATAAAAGTATTTATAAAATATTTTGATAAATATTTCCAAAATATTGAAGTAACTATCATAAATATTTCGTACATATTTTACAAATATTGTATGCTGTCTAGGAAAATTATTTAAATATTTTCGGAGAGTTTGAAAATTGAACTCTACATCTATTTCACATGGGAGACAATACGAGAAATAATTTCTTTCTCTTTCCTTTCTATCTTTTTCGGAAGAGATTGTTACTTTCAGAAAATTATTACCGTCGTTTCATTCATGTTTTAAGATTTATTTATTCGCAAAATTTAGACAGATAGAAAGAACACAATATACATGCCGAAAATAAAATTTTTTTTTGTCATGTACACGATGACAACTAATCTATTACGCATTGTTATTTCTCGTAGCCGCAGCCGTATAGCTTCCAATACGAAGTCGTCGATCCGCCGAGCGGCAATGATTATTCTCAACGCGAGAGTAGCGATGGTAACGTAGTTCAAGGAGAATACAGAGTTTTATTGCCGGATTCGAGGACGCAGATCGTTCGATATACAGCTGACAATGTAAACGGATATAACGCGGAGGTTCAATACGAAGGACAGGCTCGCGCTGGAGGATATCCAGGAGGCGGCTATGGCGGCGGTTATCAAGGAGGTATATTTTTAATAACATTTTTACAAAACCGTTAATATTGGACAAAATATATAAAATTATATCATATAAAATTAATAATTATCTTTAAAAATTTAAAATTGAATTAATAATGAAATTTTAAAAACACTTATTTTTCAAAAAAATTTTTTATATAAATAATGCGCAATTTTTCATCCATATATAGATGTTTCTTTTTTATATTTATTTATAAAGAGATTCTTATAATTTTTTAGCAGGCAGAAGCGGCGGCTTCGGCGGACCCGGAGGCGGCTTTGGCGGAACCGGAGGTGGTTTCGGCGGAGCTGGTCTCATCGGCGGCGACAGTGGCAGCAATCAATATTTACCGCCGCGCAGTTCTTATCGCAAATAAACGTCCACAACACGGGCTACCTTACCAAAATACGATATGTATGACGCGCGCATTTACGGAGTCAACCGTCACGGACCTCCCCTCGGCTTTCTATTCTGAGTATAATGATAATCCGAACCCCCAATACTACAAACACACACATACACTCACATATATATATATCTCCTTCTCCCAGTCACCTGCACCTCCACAGATCACTTTCACCCGTATTTAACGATTACACGACGACTAATTAGGATAACTTCATACGCATGCATGAGTGTGTATGTATTTATATATAAATATTATACGATATATATACGTATTTTTTTTTTTGTATACATGATATTTGTGTACTGTAAAACATACGCTTCTATACTTTCCGTTAAGCAATTATCAAACTCTTATATTTATGTACTTATTTATATACGAGCTTTGTAGTGAAACATGAATGAAGTATTGTACGCGGCGCGAACGCCTGGTGGCGGAGTGGGATGGAAGAGCCGATGATCAAGTCAATTACGCTATATAAATTTATTGTATTTAACAATTACTAAAATAAATTACAAACTAAGCACGAATATTATTTCGGAAGTAAAACTTGGATTGACATACAGAAAAAATCGAGCCGAGGTGGATTTATCTTCTCATCCAAGGACGAGAAAAACGTTAAAAATTCTGATAATATTCTGAAACTATTTTTTTTTATCTCAATGTTGCACGTGATTCTTCTTCTAATTCATTTTTTTAACCTGCTTTATAATCGATCTTTTATATCTCTTCAAATTTCAAGAAAAATCTTCAAACGCGTTTTAATTAAATTTACGTAAGAGATGATTTACACAGATTTGAATAAGATAATATAATAGAATATTTTTTTTTTAATTAATGTGATTAATTTCATGATTTTATATTTATCCTATTTCGTAGAAATTATCTTTTTGCTGTTATTATACGTTTGTATAAACTAGTTTTTTTATGCAGTTTTTCATGTAAGATATTTGCAACAGAATTTTTGCAACAATTTTTTTTTTATTAAGAACAAAATAATTTTAATAATATATTATCTTCGAAAAATTCTTCTAAAAAACGATTTTTCAAATACAAGATCAATCAAAATCATCAATAAAAGATTGAGCTAATTAACATTCTTTATATAGAATTATGTTTTTTAATAGCAAATCAAAACAAAATATTATTTATCAGCTATCCAAGCTATATAATCTATATTTGAAAATATAATCGATATATATCTAATTATAAAACAATGTTGATTTGTATGTACATACCTGACGATCATCGCGAATCAGTTGTATTTTTAATATGCTTCAGACAGAGAATAATTTGAAATATATCTTGACGACATTTTCGATCGATCCGGAGGCACAGAAGCGGATCATGACTTGAGTTGCCGAAATAAAATGTAATAACATTATTTAATACGTTACGCACAAAAAATATTAAACGCTTTATAAGATTATTCGCAATAATTGTTTGCCTTTAATAGATTAACTTTTGCGCACAAACAATCGCGAGAAATATGGAGCAGTTCGTTTCATCGTTGATGATTCAAAATCAAACTTGATCGAAATGCTCAAAAGAGTGCGCACCTCGCCCAGCGTCCGAATCAACCAATCAGAATAATAGCAGAATAGTATGTCATTGACCAATCAGGACAAAGAAATCTTTGCTCCTTTTGCTCTGATTAGTCAATTAAACGCTACTTCAGTGGATAGAACTTTTGAACGCATCCTTGAAATATCGAAAACACCGACATGACGTAAAATATATAATAAATGAAATATATAATTTTTTTCTTAAATCTAAAAAAAAAATTTAGATATCGAAATGTGTGACCTCTCAAAATAGTGAACTTTAATTATAATTAATAAATGTAGAAATTAAAAAAATTATTTATTCATTATTAATATTTTGTCAATGATAGCGTTATCACTAAAACTTTTTATTCAAAAATTGATTAGTTTAATATAAAAGATTTAATTCAATGTGTTAAATATATATTTGTAAAAAATATCAGTTTTTTACTTTTCGAAAGATAAATATATCATAATGAGATCACAAAAATCTACTTTATGAAGTCATATTCCACAATTTTTTAAGTTACTTATATAATAACTTGTAAATAACGTTATAGAGAGTTTATAAAGAGAGCTATAGCAAAAAAGATGTTATTAATAAATAATACGGAAAAATACATACATACATACATACATACATACATACATATATATATACATATATATATATATATATATATATATATATATATATATACACACATATTATATATATGTATATATGTATATATGTATATATATATAAATAAAAAATAAAATTTATCATATTTGCATGATTTTAATATAGTGTTATTTAATGATATAAAAATGAATAACATTGTATTATATTTATTGGATAACCTAGTAATGATTTTATGATTAAAGTAATTATTTTTTTGCTATATACAAAGTTTCATAAACATAAAAAAAATACTCTAGAAATTCTTTTATATTCTCAAATAAATTCTTGTATATGCATAAAGTTTATAACGTAAACAAAATTATCAGTTTATAATTAAAATTAAAATTATTTTCTCGTATATCATATTTTTTCTTTGGTTTTTGTCTATTTTTTTGTAAAAAAGTGAATAATATATTTCCTTAATGTAATGTTCATAATTGTCAAAATTCATATAACTGGTATATTTTCGAAAATCTGTTATGCGTGTCCTTGCCCTACAGAAAAATTGAATAGGTATAGTGCTTAAAGAGAGAAAGAGAAAGAAAGAGAGAGAGTAAAGAATATTTGTATCTAATGTAGTTCATTATAATTTAAAAAATTATAATAGTAAAATATTACCTTTGCCTAAAGGTGGCTTCCTTTTTATCATTTGAATGGATTTGTGTGGCACACCTCTTCCACCTGTGTATATACAAATATATATTAATTATTATTAATTAAATATAAAAATTATATCTAAATGTTAAAAATGTATAGTTATATACTTGTCTATGTACTATGTCTTACCAATAGGAGGAAAACTCTCGTCATCCATCGACATATAATCATCCATGATAGAAGCGCCAATAACATATGCTAGAAATAATTATATATATATATATATATATAGAGAGAGAGAGAGAGAGAGAGAAAGAGAGAGAGAGAGAGAGAGAGAGAGAAAGAGAGAGAGAGAGAGAGAGAGAGAGAGAGAGAGAGAGAGAGAGATAATAAAATGGTTTTGCAACTAAATATATATGTGTATATGTGTGTGTAATATAAAACACTAATTTTATTAGTAAAAAAGACAAAATATCTAATCAGAATAAAAAATTGTGTTTCAACTTACAGTTTTCGATATTTGGAGGTCGCAATGATTGTTCACCCAACTAAACATAATATAAATTAAGAAATAATACTATAATACTATAAACTTCAATTAATACAAAGATTGATGTATGAAAATACATACATAACTTGGCACATGTTTTTTCCAAGCATTAGAAGATTTATCAACTGGTTTATCAGCAGGTTTATCAACTTGTTTATCAGGAGGTTTATCAACTAGCTTATCAACAGATTTATCAACAGAGTCAGCAACAAATTCATTCAATTTGCTATAATCAATAACTTGCACTGGTTTTGATTCAATCCGACGACGCAGTTCATCTTGATATGACCTACTAGACACTTTCAATCTATGATATTCACTTACCTATCAAGATATTAATAATAAATTAATAATAATAATAGTGTTATTTATAGAAATTTAGTAAATCCTTTTACATAAAATAGTTAATAGTTAAATAATTTAAATATAATATACTTACACCTGTCATTGATAATAGTGTATTCTCAGGTTTAGATTCACAAGAATCATCAACTTTTAAGTTGCTAATCGAATATGTTAAGGTAGCAGCATCAGATTTGTCGGGATAATGTATTCCTGGGCACATATTCACTTCTAATGATTTACAAAATTCCTCACACAATATCCATGCCCATTGTTGCAATATAGATTTACTGCAATGTTCAGATCCTCCATCGACAAATTTGTGAAACTATATACATTGTAAAATATCAATATTGATTAATATACTTAAAAATATGTATATATAATATAAAGCAGTACAAACTATTTACAGAACATTCAAAGCCTTTTTCATGGATATACTTGTAGCGTGTAAACATGCGTTCGGCATAAACAGGAATATACTTTATTTCTACATCTGTTCTTTTTTTGTAAGCTTCATTTGCCAAATGTATAAACAATGCTTCCAATTCATAAACCTTGAAATCATCTCTATCTTGTTCTGTAATTAAAACACAGAAAAATCTGTTAAAAATCGATTAAAATATTTTAGAAATCTACATTAAAAATCTATTAAGATAATATATATTAATAAGTAGAGAGAGATGTATCAATATATCACACATTTTCTTATATGTTATGATGTGTATGTGTACATACACATCATAACATATAAGAAAAACATGTGTAAAACTGTTAAAGTATGTTAAAGATCAAATACTTACGTGCTGCGTCACACAATTTTCCTAATACAGATTGCACTGCTTTGAAACAAATTCTTGTTGTATAAAGAGGAGGATATTTGTTCACAACTTTTCTAGGTTCTAGAAAAGTTATCAATTTTGCATACATAACAGCAAAATCAGTTTCTCCACCTTGATATTCTACAGGTATATTATGAAAGTTTTGACTCATTTCAAGTGCTGCCCGTCTAGTTCCTAATGGAATATCAGCACTAACAATTATATGATGTACATCTTCTATACCATTTTCAAGTGAAAAAATTCCTATCGCATATTCGGCCGGAAAATATTCAAGGTCATTGTCAACAATCTTCGAAAAGAAAGAATTAATATGCATAAAGCAAAATTTTGATTTTGGCAAAACTGCAATAAAAAGATGAATTTTTTAGTATAGTAGCTTATTATCTGATATATTATATTCATTAAATTCATTATATATTCATTAAATTGAAGTAAATATATTTAATTTGTGTCTCATATATTTATTGGAAATTATGCCTAAAAAATTTCCAGAATATAGAAAAATATAAAATTTGATTTGCAAACAAATTAATATATATAACAAACTAATATATAACCATGTAATATGTTTTATATATATATATATATATATATATATATATATATGTATGTTTTACATAAAAAATTATTTACTATTGAGATTTATAGCTGTGTCAATAGAAAATTTTATATTTTCATGCATATCTTTAATGGCTTGCTTCGTCTTCTTTTCTTTTTGTGCACGATCACTTGATTCTCCAGAGGTTGTTTTCTTATCTTTGTTCTGTATTTGTCCTGCAACTTTATCTTGTTTTGCCATAGCTTCATATTGACCTTTTTCTTGTTTAGTTAAACTCTTTAACATAAAAACAGGGATATCTGTTATACAAAATAAACAAAAGTAAAGGTCATATTTATATATAGAAAATTTTTACGAAATGTTTTGGCAAATTTATATACAATTATAAAATCATTATTTCTCATTAAGAAAATAAAAAAAATAAAAGAAATTAATTTTTTTAGAAAAAAATAGAATGCTGCTAAATGAATAATCTTTCTTTGCGTACTCCAACAGAGATGTAAGCTTTTAAATTAATCAAAATTATCATGTTACTTATTATTCAAAAGTAATAAATCATTTGTTTATTCATTGTTTTCGAATAATCCGTATTTTAACGTTTTCAATATCAGTTGAGAATTCTGTTAAATTTCTTGTAGACATTACTTGCCACTCCTCATTGCATTCCGGATCTGCTTGAACATCTTTCAGCCCATTCGGAAATTTACGACCCTGCGCTTCCGCGCGCTTTTTCCATTCTTGCATAAAGAAAAAAAACGCATTTCTTCCTTTGGGTTTCGGCATTTCGTTCCGGTTTAAGAGAGAATAGTCAAAACTTCTTTCTTCTTTTCTCACGTTATGAAAGTTGAAACGCTGTATGCAGTGCGCGCCAAAAAGATTAAGATTAAGCTAGGTTAGATTAGATTAAATCGGCATTTTCTATAATAAAACGAGGTTGAGACAAAGAACCGTACTGTTTCAAAAAAGTTATCTCGGTTTCTCGGTAATCTTCCCTTCGACCCTTCGCCTCAATAGCCAATCGTGACGAGAGATGACATCCGATACGAAACTTTCTCTGATATAAATATTTGGTTCAAAACTAGTTTGGAGTAACATGACCAATCTAAGCGATATTATAAAATTATCAAAGAATGCGATGAGGCAAGGAGAAATATATATCCGAAATGTTTTCAGAGATGTATATTTATCTATATTTATTTTCAATAAATATTTTACAACAAAGCGTGAATAATTGCGCATATATGAAATTTTCATATGCTGCTCTTTATAGCTGCACTAGTTCAGAGTTTATCTTTCTCGTTCCAATGTGAAAAGAAAAAGATAAACTTGGAACTGGTGCAGCTAGTTCAGTAAATACAGAACAGAGAATAGATATCCAATCTGTCATCGGCGCCATAGATATACAAAATACATAGACAGAACACGGAGCCGCTCGAGAATCCTATCCACCAATCACAATCAAATATACAATCAAACCGAGCCTACCCGAAAGGTGAGAAGAAAATCGATTTCGAACCGAACAAGTATTCCAAATTCCGATGCCTATCTATGTATTTTATGCGTTTATGATCAATCCCTCTTGCCACCTTATCGGTAGCTAATATCCATCTATGTTTTTTTATATGTCTATGATCTTCGCGTGCTACACCCTCTCGCTCTCGGCTCACGCTATACTAATGCAAGTTCATGCCGGATACAAGGTATAACTGTAATCGCGTAATAGTAATATACGACGAGCATAAATGATGGTAAGATGGTAAGACGGTAACTTTTTCGTTGTATAAAAAGTAAATAATTTATTAAATGTCGTATTAAAGTTAAATATTCATTACTTCCCATTGATTGAAATCATTCAAGAGCTCGAAATTCGTGAATTAATCGGATTTCGCCATGGCAACATTTGTCCCGAAGTTTTTGAAAAAGATCTACTTGTATCTAATGAAATATGGCGACAATTTGTAAAGTTTACATTTCAGAAGTAATAATTGAGCGATCGGTACATTTAATGCAGAATTAATGTAATTTCGCGAATATTTATAATAAAATAAAAATTTAAAAAAATTACAAAAATTAAAAAATCTTTCGTGAAGAAACTTTCGTGAGGAAAATGACTTTTTCCTCGTCGTCTTATATTTTTTTTTATTAAATTTTATATATATGTAATTGTATGCGCGCGATTTTTCAAATCTTTCGTTTTATTTTTCAGAATTATCGATATCGATACGCAGCTTCCAACATTTGTGCGCGTATGATTTCCGTAACACAATCGATTATTTCGCAAAATCTAACAAACAATAATATTATGAAATATATATTATATATATATATATATATATATATATATATATATATATAAATAGTCGGCAGAAATCGCGCAACTGTAAAACTACCGGCATGAGAAAAGACTACACATTACGCGGCATTACTTGAGAAATAAGATTGTTAGCATGACATCTTCGCTAATTAGAACTTTAAGCTTGATGAAATCACAGCTACGCTGCGATCACATTTAATTATGCGAATCGGGGTTGAACGAGGATCCAACGAGATTTCTCACCGAATCTCAAACATCCGGATAAGAGATTTCGCAATATCGTTACGCTGCGAGAACTTGAGATGTAACAGAGTGCATCTTCCTATATATATATATATATTACATTTGCATATGCGCACGGATTCATTATAGTTCATTATTTTAACGAAAATTGAATAGATATATAATCATATCATCTTTTTTTTAATTTTTGGTGCAAATACCTTGATAATTAATGTTTAAATTAAAATACATTTTAAAGTAGATAATTGGTTGCAAATATTTCTGAAGAAACAGATTTGTAAAACCGAATAATAGAACATTGCATAGAAAATATATTATTTTTTACATTATAAAATACATATATGAAAGATAGGAAAATTTTCAAAGAAAGCAATATATCTCTTTATTTAATTTTGTCATCATATTTGTTCAAAGTTTAATATGTATAATTAAACGTGAAAGAGGTATGAAGTCATATTGATTATTATATGAAGGACGAGTAAGAGCAAGAAAAAAAGAGAATAAGATATATATTAAATGTATATACTGTGTGTGTGTATATATATATATATATATATATATATATATACACAGAGTTTTCGAGAATATATTTCTGATTCTAATTTTGATAGTAATCTCTGATAATTAAATCAATTTGTTACAAGTAAATAAATAAATATATATATATATAATAAATAATAAGAAATAATAAAATAATATAATTAGAATAACAAAATTAGAAATATATAATAAAAAATAATTAACAAGAAGTAAATAATAAGAAATAATTTTATATTAAATAGATAAGAGTAATCTTTCCATTCCTCATGTATTTTTAAAAGAATTATTAAAGAAAATAATAATTTATGTCTCGTAAATACGAGAGATAAATACTTGTAGAAAGATTATTTCTTGCTCGTAAAACGTTACAGAAATGGAAGATTATTGCCAGTGCAGTTGTTTCTGCATCCGACATCAGCGTGTGAAACAGCAAAGGGACTGGTGCAACGAGAGCCTGGGAGTGCCTTTTTAATGTCACGGAAGGAGTTACCTTTAAGTATTGTCGATGTCGAATCACATGAATCGTTAGATTGGGAGAGAGTCTGATAATAAGAGAATCGGAGACAGAGACATTCCTCGATCGGATTTTTGCAGAGGGACGACCCAATCGCGAGATGGACCCGATGCTCTTCAGGGAGCGCAGAGAATGCCTACGTCTTTCCTTTGCTCGTAAGTAACGATTAAATATAATGTTCGATCCGTGTAATCGTAATTATACGTTCTGGCTTAACATAATTCATAAACATTAACAATTATATGCCATGCGAGATACCTTGCAATCACGATCGTATGCATTTCTGTAGAAAAATTTTATTGCAATATTTCTGATTAAGCAAAAACGGATTCTGCGTGCGATTGAAAAAAGAAGTTAGTATCATCTCAATTAATTATACATGTACAAATTTTCACTAAGAAATGCGAATAAGATAAATTTAATTACAGATATCAGATAATATATACTACCATATTTCAGAAAGATGCATAAAAAATATAAATGCATATAAAAAAATAAAAAATAAAATCAAAGAAATGAAGAAATCGATAGGATAGATACAGAAAAGATGATCCGTTAATCATCGTTGCGGTCGTTAAGGGATGGTCGCGTTGTTATCAAGAATTATTATCATCAGTACAAAAGAGGGGATTAAATCCGTGTTCTAACCTTCCTCCTCGGTGACCTTACCCAGCCGCTCGTCATTCCATAGCGTGCTCCTGCCCGAACGATTTGCATAAGAGCACCGGAGTATGTAATCGAGCGTTCGCTAGGGCATACAGATAGATACCTCTTATACGTGCATGCGCTTCGGCGGCAATATGTAGCTACATATAAGGTCTCGCGTTGCAGGCACGATTCAGGTAAATGCATTTACTATTCTACTCGCACAACGAGCTTGGCTCATCCGCATCTTACAAAGATCAAATTACATCCTCCTCTTATATATACATATCTGTGCACTTAGAGACAGCTGCTGGAGTGATCTTACAGATGAAGGATTTCAGATGACGATAGGCCGGAATAATTAACGAGAATATGAAAAAAGTTTCATTATTCGAACACTATTGCATGTTTCGACAATCTTCGTCTTGTAGGATAAAAATAAATAATTTTATCGGATATGCGGAGTCGAAGATGACGTTTCAACGTTATGCGAATGTACATTCTCGTTTCAAATACAATCATATATATAATGAATCTTGTCGTCATAATATTCCTGAAATCTTTTGGGGCCCACGACAACCACACTTGACGCATGTCAATGTCGTTCTTAGATATCGACAATAAATAAACCTGTATAAATGCATTGCTCAACTCGGTAATAGATTTGCCGCGACAAGTGGCTAGGTCAAGCGTACAGGCTCCCTAGATTGTTTTACAAATATTTGTACAATTATTTTTTTTATTATTATAGTAGGTATAAGTAGTGTGTGGTGATCTTTTGTAAATAAAAAATTCAAGTTTTTCTTTATCTTGATCATCTATGTTGATCATCTCTAAATGGCGTTCTAACATCTGGGTTTTCCAGCAGTCTAAACACAATGGTCTTCTGACGGAGATGTCTAGAAGTCGTTAGTCGGACTCTCTTTTTCGCAAGTGTTTCCTCATACATGACGCTATTGAGAAAGACGACAGCTTTTCGATAGAAGGATTGCATTAAAGATCTATCACAATCAGTGATATCTCTATAACAGGTCGTTGTCAGATATGTTGTAACGAAAGTCTTCAGATTTACATTACAATCATGACCGAGAGAGCACGCGCGATTAATTCTTCATAGGAATAGTTTGTATCTTTATGACGACAACTTGAAATATGTAATATTGTATTAATTGTGCACACGAGATGCGGAATGGCATGTTATAAAAAATTCAGACATGTGTCTTTCGTACTTTTAACGAAAAGTTAGCATAATTCTCTGTCTTAATTAAGGATTGAGATTTATAAACCGAGACTGTTTTTTTTTGTATAAATGTGTATAAATATATATATATATATATATATATATATATATATATATATATATATATACACATAAAATAACGATTAAAAAACAGTCTCGGTTTATTATAGTTATTAATAAATAAATAAATAAATAAATAATATATATATATATATATATATAATTTATATATATATAATATAATAATTTATTAATTGCGAATACAATAATGCAATGTTAAATCTATCTTTTATTAGCTACCTTCTCGCATAATGACACAATATTTACGATCTACAGAAGTCGTAAATTCAAGCGAAGTACATGGAGTAGTAAATTGCTATGCGAGTATGTATTTAAATAGCTATTTGGATAATATGTGATACCAGAAGCAGCTAACGGATATTAGAATTTCTCAACCGAAATTTCATTAAATCTCTCGGTCATGACACTAGCATCTGCGCGAAATTTAATTTTCGGAAGTTTGCGGCACGTGTTAATGCGCGCATATCTCTTGCCCTTTAACACCAATACAGACTAATACATATTCCGAATATTTTTATGACGTACAAAAACCATTGAGGTAATGCAATTGTGCATGTAATCGAGGATGAAAGTTACTCAACAGTAAATATATTACAAAGCATGAACAATCACAGTTACATTAAAAAATTGCCGTTGATATAAAAAAAATATGGTAATTATAATTAGAATAAAAGAAAAAATAATTAGGATAAAAGAAAAAAATAATACAATAATAAAATAACTTTTCGAAATATAGATTTTTGAAAGTACAATGACAGGATCACGAAAAAATTTTAATTTTTATAATTTTACTTTAATAGAGATACAATGTACTCTCGATATGTTCGATATGCAAAGTCTTTTCGTAAAATGTCAAATTTAGTTTATTAAACACATTCATCTACGAGATGAGAATATCCATCGTACTTAATGCGTCCGCATCGTTTGAAAAACCGTTTCCAATAATCTTCTTTACGTTGACATTTCCGATTGTATCATAAATCAGAGATACGCGATTTCGTGGCGTAACATCTCGATACGTGTAGCAACGTGCTACAACGAGCTAATTACGGTGCAGGTCGAATTGTCGGTGTTATATTAGTGTGTGTGTGTGCATGTACGTATAAGTCGAAGTAATGTTGGCCGCGATCCTTCACGCGAACATCTTCAGCGTCTCCCTTTTCCGCGCGTTTCTCGATAAAATTCTCTCTTCTCGACATCGACTAATATCGGCCACGATTGACGCGCGCCGATGAGTTATATTCCAACATTAATCCTAAGCGTAAGTTTAATGAAAAGTTCGAAACGTCGGCGAGAAAGGTCGATCGATGTTTCAAACTTACTCACGATTGTCCAATCTATTTGCGCGGAT